>NC_080042.1:8549168-8849168 GCF_012489685.1 Lotus japonicus
GCAATGATAATTAAAATAGGTTTTAGATAATCATTTAATCACAAGTATTCATATTGGTAATTAATATTCTAAGAGAGTAATATCTAGATGATATAATTTTTTTTAGAGATGGAAACTAAATTAAAGTAAATGTATGAGTATGAATAATAATAAGAGAAGAGGAATATATGAGTTATAAAATTGAAGGTCCATGAATAAAATGTTAGAGTAGATAATTTATATCTTTTTAAAATACTAAGAATGATTTAGGATTAATAATAATAAGTTTATATTGAATAATGTTCATTTCACACCTCGCTTTGAGGTGGATAGAGGTGTAATGATACGAGATATAGGATAAAAGAAAAAATAAAAGAGAAAAAGTATGAGATGTGATAGTTGATAGGAGAAGAAAGATAGAAATAAAAAGAATGGAAATTAAGTTTTTAAAAAATGAGGTGTGTATATTTCATTTCACACCTCATTCCATCTATTACTATATTTTTGTTATTTGTGCCTATATATAGCCTATTGCCAACTTTCGTTCAGTGTTTATCTTCCTCTCAGTAGTCTACTTTTCATTGTCCTCCAAACTTGCCTTTCATGTCTCGACCATTTAGAGGTATTTCTCCATTGGTTTGCTGCTTCATTCCTATCTGTTATGATTTCTTAAAATTATTGAAAAATTGTAACAAACTGAGGGTAATAAAAAGTTGTAGTTCTTAATTTCAGTTTGTTCATTTTTTTAATTGCATCCATTCGTTCCCAAATCTATGCAGACATCTCAAATGAATTGGACCATTCATCCAAGAGATTCAAGCGGCGGTCAACATCCAAAAAACCAACCACCAGAGCTCCATACAAAAGAGCAAGAGTTGAAAGAAGTAACTTTGTTTTACGGTGCTATTATATTTTTCCATTGCAATCTTATATTATTGGTATGCCTGAAATTGTTGTTTTTTAAAACATCATTACTGCCCCAAACATTTGGGCTGATTATACGCAGAAAAAACTTGGTATAAATAATGGATATTTGATATGTTTGGCTTAAAATTTGTTAGTGATTAGAACCCATTAGATTAGATTAAGAGATTTGTTTTTTTTTGAAAGATTAGGATAAGTAGTTAATCATAACAAATTTTATAAAATTTGATGATAGATGCGTTAGTACCCTAATAATAAATATTTTAGTTGTAGTTAATCAATTTTTTGAGGGTCAATTATATTTATTCGGAGATAATTGAAATGTAGAGATGCTTTTACCACATCTCTCATAGACATGATTGCTAAGCAATTAACAAGGGCCTAATAAAATTGATCATCTAAGTAGCCTGTTATTTAACGAAATTAATTGCTTCACTTCCCCTTTTAATGTTTTCTTGTGCTGTTTGTGCCATTAAGTTTGTTATAGATATATGACTAAATGCCCAAAGTGATATATTTTTGAATTAGGTCTTTGGTGGTGAAAATGATTTTAATTATAAAGATTCATTTTTTCATTCCAATATTGTGTTTAATCAGATGAAAATATAAATTTTGAGGAATGGAAACAATGGATGAATGTGATTATAATTGGTGTGAATTATTTAGTTTTGGACTTCTTCTGTCCGCATTTATTTATAAGTCATATTTTAAGAGATTTTATTGTTCCAAAATATAACCCATTTAATGATACCAATGAAATATTTAATACATTTTTCCAAACTTACCTTCATCATTTAGTATGATTGAGATAGTGTGACTTAAAACAAAAACAAAAAATTAGATAGAGAAATTCATGGGTAGTTTAGGAAACTTAACTATTTTAACAAATTTATTGGAAATGACTGATTTTTTTTTAACAGGAAATGATTAATTTTCTTAATCCTACAAGATTGGGTAGAAGTAATTTATAATAGGGGATGAAGGGAGTGTAATATTATAGTTAATATTTGCCAAATCTCATTTTGACTCTTTAAAGGGCTTAATGTGGAACCAAAATTTCCTTGTTTTAATGTTAACTAATGGAGGAGTATTTAATATCATGGTTAATTCAATTTTCTTTTTTTTTTAAAAGACACTACGTGGATGCCAATTTATGTCATAACCATTAAGTGTAGTGCTCAAGTCAAGGCATAATTTGTTATTTAGGTGGGAAAGAGTATGCACTGTAGGACTGGGCATTAGTTGATGTCTTTGTTAGAGATCCTATCTCATTTAGTTTAGCTCTTTTGTAGTCTTTTATTCACTTTTTTTGTTTTGTGATTGGTTTTTTACTTATTTAAATTAGTGACTCCATGGGAAGTACCTGGTCCAAGCTCGGATTCTAATTCTACACAAACTAACTTAGGCGGCCAAACAGGTTATAATTGTATTGAAAATTGATGCACCAACTTTCTTCATGTGTTGTGTGAATGGATAATGTGGCTTTTCATTATTTTGAGGATATAGTCATTTATATGAAATGGTTTTCATTTTTATATATTTCATAAGTGTATATACAAATATCATTATTTTCAGAATTCCTATGTTCCTATTTGGCTTGAGGTTTGACAATTTAAGAGTGATTACAAGTTCTTGCCCAATTCCATCATTAACTTATGTGAGGAGGATTGAAATAAAATAAATAATTACATAGATTATCGTATCTAAGGAACTAATATAGTGATTTTAATTAGGCTAGAACACTAAGTGATATGCTTCAATTATTGGGGCATAACTTTAATGTAATAGATATTAGGGAATTGGTGGAGTGCTTAAAAGTAATCAATATCATGTAAATTATATTTTTTTAGGTACATCTAGGTTGGATAGCATTGGGTCGGAACATGAATTTGGAAGTGATTCTCACACTAATGATTATGATGAATCTGATATCAAATTTCAGACAAGTGAACTGCAAGGTAACATTGCTAATTTTGAACTGACCACAATAATGATTTGGCTGCATTGCCATAATTAATTATTAATTTTACTATACAGAATATGCTGATTTTGGGGTTAGGAAATACAATTGTAAGTATTGTGGTGCTTTACTTTGGTATGAGGAAAGAGCAGTGAAATCTAGAAAACCACGATCTCCGGATTTTGCTATTTGTTGCAAGAAAGGAATAATTGCTCTTCCTTATTTAAGGAATCCTCCTATTCTGTTGTGTGGTCTTCTATCTGGCAGTGACCCAAGGAGTAAACATTTCTTGAACATATTCGATCCTATAATAGTATGTTTGCTTTCACTTCCTTGGTGGCAAAATTGATCGAACTTTGAATGATGGTGGGGCCCACCTCAATTTATTATTAGTGGGCAAAATTATCATCGGATTGGAAGTTTGCTTCCCGAGGAAGGTGGTACACCAAAGTTTGCTCAATGTATATATATGATACACATAATGAAGTTCACAATCGGATGAATTATTTCAGGTATTTTGCTTTGAGATTTGTTGTGATTAATTGGGTCCAGTTTGATGATATGATTTTGGTATTTTGTAATAATTAATTTCCTATTTCTTATGGACTATAGTCAAATGTCTGCAACAAGTTCACTTGATCCCACTTTAGTAGAAGACATTATGAAGATGGTTGATGATGAGAATGTTTTAGCTAAGAGTTTTAGAAGAGTGCGAGATTTTGTTGAGCATGGAGGGTGAGCAATGTTTCATTAAGGCTCTTTAGAAATCGTACGCGAGATGCTCGAATGTACAATCTTCCAAGTGTGGATGAGGTTGCTGCTTTAGTCGTTGGTGATTTTGATAGCTCTGATGTGGGCGTGATATTATTTTGCGCACTAAGGAGGTTCTTTGCAAAGAATTCATGAGAATCATGCATCATTCCTTCCATTGCAAATACCCAATGTTGTTTCCATTTGTGAAGATGGATTCTATAAAAAAGATTCCATTTGCAGTCAGTTTAAATAACACCTCTACCAGAAAGCGGAAATACATTTCTTTAAGAGAATGGGTTGCATTCAGATTGCAAGAAAGGCCAAATGAATGTGGTAGAATCTTTAAGTCACGTCGTTTGTTTCAACAATTTGTTGTGGACTGCTACTCAATGATTGAATCACAAAGTTGTTTTTCATACGTACGATCAAGCACCATTAGGAAAGATTTTTTATCTGGAATTGAAGAAGCAATTGATCGTGGTGATTCGAATGCGTCTATGGTTGGCTCACGAATTGTGTTGCCATCGTCATTTACTGGTGGAGACGTTACATGTTTAATAATTGCCAAGATGCAATGGCCATTTGTAGAACATTTGGATATCCAGATTTGTTCCTAACAATGACCTGTAATCCTAAGTGGCCTGAGATTGATAATATTGTGTCTGCTTCTGGACTATGTGCATTTGATCGTCCAGATATTAGTTGTAGAATATTTCATATGAAACTTTATGAACTTATGGCAGATTTCAAGAAGGGTCAATTCTTTGGGAAAGTCATAGCAGGTCAAGTTATTATATTAGTGAATTAGAGTTTTTCATGTTTTTGTAATTCAATTGTTTTGATTGTGGCTAATAAGTTGATTTTTTTGTTCCAATAGGTATGTACACAATAGAGTTTCAAAAGAGGGGGTTGCCTCACGCCCATATCTTATTATGGCTTGACCCAAGTGAGAAGTTGAATTCAATTGATATGATTGATTCTGTCATTTGTGCTGAACTTCCAGATCCGACAAAATTTCCATTATTGTTTGAAGCTGTTTCAAACTACATGGTACATGGACCATGTGGTGCAAGTAGGAAGCAATCTCCTTGCATGAAGAATGGACGTTGCACTAAATTCTTTCCCAAAAATTATGCAAATAGCACATCCTTTGATAGTGATGGATTTCCTGTATATAGAAGAAGGAACACTGGAATCAGTACAATTAGAAGAGGTGTGCACCTAGACAACAGGTTTGTGGTTCCCTATAATCCCAAGCTACTTATGAAATACAAGGCGCATATAAACATTGAGTTTTGCAACAAATCCAACTGTATTAAATACTTGTTCAAATATATCAACAAAGGAGTTGATAGAGTTACAATGTCCATGTCTGCGGGTGGATTATCAAATAATAACAACAAGGAGGTAGATGAGATCAAGCAGTACTATGATTGTAGATATCTTTCGCCTTGTGAAGCTGTTTGGAGAATTCTTCGTTTTGACATCCACCTTAAATGGCCGCATGTACAAAAACTTATGTTCCATTTACCCAACAAGCAAGTTGTTATATTCAAAGATGGAGAAGACATTGACCGCGTACTTGCAAGAAACAAAAATAGAAGAACAATGTTTATTGCTTGGATGGATGCAAACAAGAAATATCATCATGGAAAAGGATTAATATATGCTGAGTTTCCAAGTGCATTTGTGTACAATGCTGAAAACAAGGAATGGTGTCCAAGAAAGCAAGGCTTCACCATTGGTAGAATGAATTTTGTCCCTCCTGGTACTGGTGAGCTTTATTACATGAGACTTCTATTAAATGTTCAGAGGGGTTGCACAAGTTATGAGGACTTACGGTTTGTTAAGAACAACACATATGGTACATTTAGGGATGCGTGTGGTGCCTTGGGCTTATTGACTGATGATCGTCAATTTGTTGATGGTATATGTGAGACATATGAACTAGCTTCAGGATTTTATTTAAGAGGGTTATTTGTAAGACTCTTGTTATCAAACTCAATGGGTAGTCCCGCAAAGGTATGGGAGCAAACATGGTTCATGCTTGCTGATGGAATTTTGCATGATCTAAAGAAAAACCTAAATTGTCCAGGTATATTTTATCAATTATGTTGTACTTCAACTTGCTATATTTGTTAAATTTCTTCAATAGTTAGATTATTCTTTTGTAGAGATGATGATTGATGAGAAAAGATTGCGAGATCTTTGTTTAATGGAGATTGAGAAAGTGTTGTTGATCAATGGAAAATCTCTAAAAAATTTTGAAGGCATGCCCACTGTTGATCCATCTACATTAGCTGAATATGGCAATGTTTTGATGTTCAATGAGCTGAATTTTAACACAGTGGAAATGGAACAAATGCATGCTCAGGCACTCCCTAAATTGAACAAAGGTCAATTAGCAATATATGAAGAAATTTTGTCAGCCATTGATGATGTGAATGGTGGATTTTTCTTTGTTTACGGATATGGTGGCACTGGTAAGACGTTTCTGTGGAAAACTTTGACTTACAAATTGAGGTCTGAGAAGAAAATTGTGTTGAATGTTGCATCAAGTGGAATAGCTTCGTTATTACTTCCAGGTGGAAGAACAACTCATTCTTTATTTAGTATTCCACTAAATGTCAATGAGGACTCATGTTGTTGTATTGTTCAAGGTAGTCCGAAGGCTGAATTGCTTCAGGCTACAAGTCTTATCATATGGGATGAGGCACCAATGGTAAGTAAGTATGCTTTTGAAGCTTTAGACAGGACCTTAAGGGATATTATGCGATTCAAAGATGAGGCTAACATGGATAGACCTTTTGGTGGGAAAGTTGTTGTGTTAGGAGGTGATTTCAGACAAATCTTGCCTGTTATTCCGAAGGGCTCTAGAGCTGAGATAGTGATGTCTACAATAAACTCATCTCGTCTTTGGAGGTTTTGTAAGGTTTTGACTTTAACTGAAAACATGAGGTTGTTTATTGACGCTGGCACTCAACATACTAATGAAATTCAACAATTTGCGCAGTGGGTACTTGATATTGGAGATGGTAATTTAGGAGATGAAGATGATGGGGAGGCTGATGTTACTATCCCTACCGAGTTGTTGATTGAAAAGTCTTTAAATCCAATTGCAGACATAGTGAATGAAATGTACCCCAATCTTACTGAAAATGTTGGATGTAAAGATTATTATAGAGATAAGGCAATACTTGCACCTACATTGGATGCAGTTGATTCTGTTAATCAATATGTTTTGTCTCTTTTTCCAGGTGAAGAGCATGTATATTTAAGTTCAGATACGATTTGGAAAGTCGATGATGAAGTTGGAATTGAGGCTGATTGGTTAACTACTGAATTCTTGAATGATGTTCGATCCTCTGGTATACCTGATCACCGGTTAGTTTTGAAAAAAGGTGCTCCAATTATGCTTATGCGAAATTTAGACATCTCTATGGGTATGTGCAATGGGACAAGACTTATTGTTGAAGATCTTGGCATGAATGTTATTGGTGCAATAGTTATCACTGGGACACATGTAGGAAAAAAGGTTTTCATTGCTAGAATGAGTTTAATGCCATCTGATCAAACTTTGCCGTTGAAGTTTACAAGAAGACAATTCCCGCTTTGTCTTTCTTTTGCAATGACTATAAATAAAAGCCAAGGCCAAACTTTGGCACATGTTGGTGTGTATCTCCCGAAGTCTGTTTTCTCACATGGTCAATTATATGTTGCAATTTCTCGAGTGCAGACTAGAGCTGGATTGAAAATATTGATTTGCAATGAAGATTTATCCCAAAGTAATAGCACCAAGAATATTGTGTTCAAAGAGGTTTTTCAGAAGATATACAACTGTTGAGTGAAGAGGATGTTGTTGTTTTTTGTATGATCTGTTAGTAATATTATTTCGAATTGCCATCTTTCAGGCATATCATTTACATGTAGTTAGCTTCGTATATGCTCAAAACTTAGTTAAAGAAATTGTTATCTTTTTTTCTTTATTTAAAAATTTGATTCAAAGTTTGTTCCTCCATTAAGTTTGTGGCTATAAGGGATATATTTCCTCTTACTGATGTTAGTTCAAGTTCAGGTTCAAGTTCAAGTTCAAGTTCAAGTTCAAGTTCAAGTTCAAGCGTTGGGTTGAATTTTTATTTACTTTGGGTTTTTGTATTTTCCTTCTATACTTTCTCTCTTGTATTTGGACTTAGCACCTCTTTTGCTAAATTTAAATGCAATTCATTGGCTTATAAAAAACCCTTATTAAATAGTCAAAAGTTTTAGAATTATTTCTTATTTGAAGATATTAATAAAAAGAACCTCCAAGTTTTAAATCACTTTTTTTCAATGTTCTTGGGCTACCTTGATTTATGTGTTGTTTAACGTGTAGTCAACAAACCTTTTAATTACACTTTAAACAAAAATCTTTTTTTTTAACATAAAGAAAAATCTTATCATTTGATAAATCTATTTATTGTGTTCCATAAGGGTCAAATTTTGATCACTTCAAACAAATGTTTGGTTTTTATTATAACAATAGTACATTATAATTTTTGGAAAAATGACTAAAAATATATTATCTAAAACACTACTTAGTGTATCTAGGTTGAAAGAATCGACAACACATTATAGTCATATAGATAATGTGTTATCTAAATAACTAATAAGCTCTGATTAAGTCTCATAGAACACTACATTTATTTATGACTAAATTTGTTAAATTATGATTTAAAACGATTTATGTTAGACTTATGTAATGTTTTATATTTTTGTATAATTGGTTATTTTGATATGTTTTTATAGCCTCTACTATATAGTGCTTTTGAATTTGATTATTACTGTCCTAAGACCCTGTTTGGGAAAACAGCTTAATTAAGTGCTTATGGTCATAAGTTATTTTAAAAAGTTTATTGATATAAATTGAAAATAAGTTATATATAAACATAAGTTCTTTTTAATTAGTTATCATAAATAGCTTATGAAAATAACTTCAAAATAACATACGATATGACATTACTTGTTTGAATAAGCTATTCCAAACATTGACATAAGCGCTTGAGCAATCAGATAAGCTCAAATAAGTTGTTTCCTCTTTGTGATGTTAATTGAGGCAGAATTGTACGGTCGACATTTGGTATATGTTGCGGGGTAGTTTTTTAAGTTAGTTTCAAGTTCAAGTTCAACTTCAAGTTCAAGTTTAAGTTTAAGTTCAAGTTCAAGTTCAGGCATTGGATTGGCTTTAATATTTAGTTTCTTTGGATTTTTGTCTTTTCTTTCTCTACTTTTTCTCTTGTATATGGGCTTAGCACCCCTTCTGCTAAATTTAAATGCAATTCTTTGACTTATGAAAAAAAAAACTTCTCAAATAGTTGAAAGTTTTGGAATTATTTGTTATTTGAAAATATTAATATAAAATGCCTCCAAATTTTAAATTATCTTTTTTCAATGTATTTGAGCTACTTTGATTTAGGTGTGGTTTAACGTGTACTGAAGAAATCTTTTGATTAGACTTAAAAAAAATGTTATAATTTAAAAAATATATTTATTGTATTCCATAAGAAATTAAATTAGATAAATGTTTTAATTTGTTCATTCCATATTTTGTCTACAGTGTGGAAATAATACTCAATCTTTTTAAAAAGATAAGGATCCACATATTTATGTGTATCATTAACGGCTGTCACAAAAACAATATCATCAACACATTGAATTTAATTGAAATCTTGACAAATTTTCTTCCCATTTAGATAGTATATATTTTTGTTTAAACCTAAAACAATTTTTTTTTTAAATAAATAAAAAATAAAAATATACTCAAACAGTTTTTTGATATTTTCTATATCTTCTTATTAAGTAGCATCACCAAACACGTCCTTCTCTGCACCCTAGAATCATTGTTTTTTTCTGTGCTATCGGTGTCGAAATTGAGTTGTCATCTATGATCAAGGTTCTCCCATTCCTAAATTCTGCCACCTCCTGATGTAGTTGCATAAGGTGAAGGGCAAGGAGGACGCGTGGACATCCACCTGCTGTTTGAACTCTATATTTAGGGTTAGTCGTTCCATAGGTTGCTATGGACATTCACTTCTCTGATTCTAATTCATCGTTGGGGTTTTCAGTTGAATCTCAATTCATTTGAATTCTTGAATAGCAATTTGATGTCAGCGGTAAGCCATGGTTTTGTACTTTTGCGTGTGAGGAGACTTTGTTGATTGTAATTGATGATTTATTGATTTCCTGTAGCCTGATTTTTGCTGGAGGAGAAAGGGCTTTCCTGTGTATCTCCATGTAGTTGGTGAACTCCCATTCCTCTTGACCCAAATCAGAGTTCTTCATTCAGTAGGTAACTCCAAATCCTAATCTCTACAACCACTTTCTTTAATGCAATTGATTTGAAGTCAGATTTCAGTCAAGTTTATGTCTCATCTAATTGGAGGTCATATTTTTCCAGTACCTTATATTACAAAGTCATCAGTTTCTGATGTCAGACAAATCTTCCCGGAATAGATTTTTAAGATTTCTTATTTTGTACTCTGATTGACAGAGGAATGACATTTATTTTGGGGTAGATATCACAGATTAAAATACTATTCTTCCCAGGCTATATATATCTACCCCTTTGTATGCTATAACGTGAAAAGTTTAAGACAAGAGTTCAAAACTAGCACCTTATTCTCAGTTTCAGTTGTTGTGTTAAGTATGAAGTCCAGTTTGCCTAAAACTTTGTTTCCTTTTTGTTATCTCAGGAAAAAATATATTGCAGATCGTCCTACTCCTTCTGCTTGGTGTGATTTTGATAAAGTGGAACAAATTTCACTTGATGATCATCCTTGGAATATCAAGGTGCGTGTTCTTGCTTGCTGGAAAAATCCTGATGAGCTGTTGGAATCTGAATCATCATGCTTGGAAATGGTGCTTATTGGTGCTGAGGTAGGAATTGTAGACTAATCTAATAATATATGTTACTTATGCTCTATACTTCATTGTATCATTGTTTCATTATAATTAGTGACAATGTTTCTTTAGTTAAGTAGACTTCTTCAATGTGTTGTATTTCCTCTTTAAACATTCATAGTGTGACTTTGCATTTGTTGTAGGGTGTCAAAATACAAGCTTCTATCTGTAAGAGACACCCAATAAGGAATCAGATTGCTGAAGGAGCTGTGTACAAGATATCAAATTTCAGGATCTTCCCTAATGATGGAGTGCTGCGTTTCACCGGGCATAGCTGCAGGCTTTTTTTTCATGGATGCACAAAGATGGTTCGAACCACTGAGGATGGTGTTATTCCTTTAAACTGCTGGTCCTTCTTTGATACACGCCATATTAAAATTATCAGGGATACCTTCACAGAAGTAATAGGTGAGTGTTATTGAAAACTTGATATTTTTAATGTTATCTAAAATCTTATTCATGGTGTCACTACTGTAAATGATTGATGATATTATATGATAGCCAAATTGCTGTAGTAATATTGGTGCAAGCATTGGAATGTAATTTGTTGCAATTTTTTTAGAGAAGTATAATAATAATCTTCACAAATTTTGTATACCAAATGTTAGGAACTCATTTTATACCCACATTAAAACACTGGAATAAATCACCGCTTCGAGTCTGTTGTTGTTTTCCATAACATTTCCATTCATCTATGTTTCATATTTCATTTAATGTAATGGCAAATTTGAATTAGATTTTGTTGGACTGGTCATTGCTGCATCAGAGGAGAAGGTTTACATCAGAAATTCAAAAATTACTAAGAGGATGGTGATTCAACTCCAGGACCTTAGGTATTTAATATTAGTACAATAATTTTTTTGGGTTACTATTGTCATGCTTGTGTGAAGTGTTTAGTGGGCCTAATGTGATAATTATAATATTCACAGGGGAAATATCCATTGTGTGCTTGAAGGAGAACATGTGGAAACATTTTTGGAGTATTTGTCTTCAAACTGGACAGAAAAACCTATGATGGTTATACAGTTTGTCAAAGTTTTCACCCACAGAGGTGATTAGCAGGAAATGGTTTTATGAATGTCCTTATTTAATTTAAATTATATAATTTGATGTGTTTATTAAACAATTTGCAGGGAGACTATTCATTGATTGCATACCACCTGCAACCAAAATGTACATTGAGCCTGTTATTGAGGAATCAGTTGTGCTAGCTGGAAGGTAGAATCATAACTATCCTCTACTAACTTCAATAAAGGGTATATAATTATGTCCATTTTTTAGTTATTATCTCTTTGGACTGACATTTAATTGATTTATCATTAGGTTGGCAGAAGCTGGATTTCAAAATGGCCCTGTTGAGTTTATAAGTCGTGATATTGCGTATGCGAATCTTAATGCTGACGTGCTGAAGTTCTACCCAAGGAGAACAATTTCTGAGCTTTTAGTGGAGAAAGAGGTAAATCTTTATCTTGTTTAATTACATATGTGTTAAATATAATAACTTGGATATTTAGTTATTTTTTTCAGTATTAATCTGTGATTATATCGTTATATTTGTCTAACATGATCCAAACCTAATTTATTCACAGCAAGGTGTATTTCTTGTTCATGCTGTTGTTGTTGCGGTCTTAAAGGGTGGTTATTGGTGTTATCCTTCTTGTAGATGCCACAATGAGTTGAATTTACGTAATGATGCGTTTGAATGTTCAAAGTGTTCTATGATCTTTGAGAAGATGATTCATAGGTCAGTTCAACTATCTTTATTATTTTCACCCACTGTTTTAATGTTCATGTTCAAAAGCCATTTTGTCATAGTCATAATTGTTAATTTATGTGATATTGCAACAATAGTCATTGACCACTTGGTTTCAATATTAACAGGTACCGTGTTAAGATTGAAGTTTTTGATGCTTCCGATAATGTTGTTTTTGTTCTCTTTGAGAGGGAAGTACAACAATTGATTAGTGTGTCATGTGAAGATTTAGTCAGTAACATTAAGGTGTGACATGAAATACTATTTTTTATTGTCTATGTGTTTATACTATGGTCTTATATTTATGATGTGAAAGTTATTGACTTCTGAAAACTTATGAATTGTAGGTGGATGATGATTCTAATGTTGTCTATCCACAAGAATTTGAAGATCGCATACCTGGAAAAGAGCTTATTTTTAAAATACGTAATGATGGTGGAATTACATATAATGGAGCTGAATGTTACCATGTCCTTGCCATTACTGAGGATCCTGAAGCAATTTCCTTATTTCATGCATTACAATCTAATGATTCAACTGCCAATGTGTGTTCCTGAAACATTTTTTTTTGCTGCTAATTTATTTTACCATATCTTCTTCTTGTATATGGTTTTTTATACGCTTGCTTCTCATGGTGAACCTTAATTCATTGTTTATACATTTTAGGCACAATTTGGGACCAATACCACTGGTGTTGAAAACAATGAAGAGCTGGAAGACAAGGAAGTTGGTGGTTTTTCCTATAATACACCATTTGAAGATGTGCCTGAAAGTAGCACTGGATCTTTACTTCCCAAACCATTGAAGAGGAAATTGGTGTTGGACTTTGATGATGAATCTGAGGAGGATGGTAATAATGTCCAAGTTGTGGAAGGTTTCCTGAATGAGAAGAATTCATCTAACTTGGTGCTTTCTGCTGACGAAGACAACATTAGGGTGGAAGTGGATGAGGACAAAAGTATTGATGATGCAGATGATGACTTTGAATGTACTATGATGGAAATTGCTGAGGAAGATGAGTTAGATGATGAAGCTGAATTGGAGGATGATCTTGCATATGTTGACTGAGTTACTAATTCTGTTTTTCTATGTGTTTCATTAAGTTTATCTAACTATGGCACCAGCTTTAGGTTTAAGTATTTTGGATGTTATGTTGTACAATTAAGTCCTTTGTTTAGTTCAAGGGACATGTTTATGTTTCAAGTGCTTTAGGTATAAGTATTTTGGCTGTTGTGGTGCCCAATTAAGTCGTTTGTTTAGTCCAAGAGACATGTTTATGTTTCAAGTGTGTCATATTAGGTAGTTCTTCTAAGTTCTAAGTATGTGTTTTTCATTTTACTGCCATGTATGTGAGACTACATGTTTGTACGTATGTTATGTGTTGTTAATATAATGTTGGTGTTTTTTTTAAAGTAGAATATATATATATATATATATATATATATATATATATATATATACACACATGTATATTGATAGATAAAAGTCTTGGGAACAATTCCCTCCCAAGTGAGAACAAAGTACAGCTAAAAGAAAGAGAAGACAAACAAATAAAAAGAAGACAACAATAACTAGAAGAAAACACAAAAAACAAGATAGAAAACTAAGACTAATTACCACGTAAGAAATAACAAATAGACAAAGAAAGTCAAGGCTCCCTCCAGTAGCGTTGGATTCAAAACATATTTTGTCATACTGTATAAAGTCTTGTGCAGCTTCTTCAAGCACAAGGGACCCCCAACTATTATTATTCCAATATTCACGCCACTCTTCCATACTCCCTTGTCCAGTAATATATTGGATTCCCAGCAATATCATGACCCACCAACACAAGAACTAATTTATCCACACAATATCATCTGTCATCCAAGAATATAGCATCTGATATGAGAACCCCCTTCCCCATGTAGATTCTTCGTCTACGGGATCAAAGTTGCATAAGAGCAATGAAGTCCTATATCATGATATGCTACTATAATACTCATGCTCTGAGTTTCATTCATCATCTCAAGTTTGCAGTAACTCATAACCAGCCTCATAACCAGTCAAAAAAAATTTTAATAGCTTGTACATGGCAACATATGTATTATAACATATGTACATAATGTATATCGTATTTAAGTTATTAATTCACACTTATATTATATAGTTTCATATGGATTAGGTTAGCTTTACACCTCTTACATATGTATACAAGACGGAAATAAGATAAACCAACGAAGAAAAGTGTCTAAAGTAAAAGATAGTGCAGGTGGAAACGCAAATGATAACAATTAAAACAACTTCAGTTTGGAACCTTAGCAGATTGTTCAAACGCAAATGGATTAACTGTGTTCAATAACCAGTATAATCAAGTTTAACAAACTCTGTAATCGCTTATTCGTGTTTCGAATAAAATTAAATGATAAAACCTCGTGCATCGCACGGGTTAAAGAATCCTAGTCAGATATAGGAAGGAGGAGTTGAAGAGTGAGCTGTGCATTCAGCAGTGAGTTGACTGCGAGATAGATGACGAAGTTGAATTGCAGAAGAAGCATCCTCCTTCTCCTCTTCTTCTTCTTCCTCGTTGCAGTCTCGTTAGCAATAGAAGAAGAAGAAGAAGAAGAAACAATCATCTCTCGTTTCCAGCAATACCTTCAAATCCAAACTGACCAACCAAACCCACGTTACAAAGAAGCATCAGAGTTTCTCATCTCACAAGCCCAATCCCTCTCACTCGAATTCCAAACCATCGAGTTCGTCTCAGGGAAGCCTCTCGTCCTTCTCAAATGGCCAGGAACAAACCCTCACCTCCCTTCCATCATGCTCTACTCCCACACAGACGTCGTCCCCGCCGAGCATCACAAATGGTCCCACCATCCCTTCGGGGCCCACATCGACGCCGACGGACGCATCTTCGCTAGAGGCTCTCAGGACATGAAGTGCGTCGGGATGCAGTACTTGGAGGCTGTTCGCCGCCTCAAGGCGCACCACCGCTCCTTCCACCCACTCCGCTCCGTCTACTTCGCCTTCGCCCCCGACGAGGAGATTGGCGGCCTCGCCGGTGCTGAGAGCTTTTCTCAATCTGATATCTTTCAGAAGTTGAATGTAGCCATAGTGCTTGATGAAGGTTAGGTACTACATTGAACCTGTTTCAGTTGGGTCAATGTGAAAGCATGTTCACTCAACCCAACAAGTGCATTCCGTTGGCTGAATGTGCATTGGAAATCGTGATCTCGAATTCCAATGCTTCAAACAGACTTTCTAACTGAAAACTAAACATTGTTAATTGGATTTGGCCTGTGTTTGGAAGCATAAACACATATTCAAGTGTTTGAGTAAGCCTATGAAATATCTATAATCTCTTGATTTTACTTTGGAAAACAGGTCATATTAGCTTATTAGCTTATGAATATGCCCCATTTAGAAAAACTTATTTGAGCTTATCTTATAACATAATTTATGCAAGTTTTGGGAAAGCTTATGACCTGAGTATAAGATGCGTTGAGCTTATTTTCATAAGCTGTTCAGAATAGCTTATGCTTATTTATAAACTTATTTCAATAAATTTCTTAAAATGGCTTATGAATAAGCGTTGTTTTCCCAAACACACCAGCTTATGTTTAGCCATAGTGCCCGATGAAGGTTAGGTACATTATTATTAATTAGATTTAGGCCGTGTTTGGAAGAAATTATCTTATAGCCTGTGTTTGGAAGCATAAATTATGAGTAAGCTTATGGTTATACTACTATAGTTTATGACATATCTATATATAATCTCTTTTGATTTTATTTTAGGAAACAGGTCATATTAGCTTATTGGCTTATGAATATAGCTTATGTTTACCAATAGTGCTCGCTGAATGTTAGGTGCATTATTAATTAATTAGATTTAGGCCGTGTTTGGAAGAACTTATCTTATAGTATAATCACTTGCAAGTGTTTTGTTAAGCTTATGCTTATGAATATAGCTTACTTATTACCTACCTGAAATCTTTTTGATTTTATTTTTAGAGACTGCTCGTATTAACCGATGAGTAAGCGCTTATACTTAGGTATGTATAAGTTTTTCAAGAGTTTATGAATAAATGCTTATTGCCATAAACGTTTAATTAAGTGGTATATCCAAAAACACCCTTACATCATAGCAGCTTGGGTAGATATGAGAAATTTGCACTTTTAAGGAAGAATTGATAAGTTGAATAAAATGAATACCTATGCTATAAGAACAAAGTATTTATCTATCTATCTATGTTAGAACTGGCAGATCTAGGTTAACAGTAATTGGGGAAAAATCAAGAACAGAGAAGGAAAATGCAATTGAGATCAGAGAAGATTTGGATTTCTTGAAGAACAAGCTTGGATACAGTTTGGAAGAGAAACCACTTTCTCTCTCTAGCTAACTGAATTCCTCAATTCAGTTCAAGACTCAACTGTTTCCAAAACTCTCTTCTCACTAACAGTAAAGCTATTTATATCCTAGTTTGCTATATTACAAACTAGTCCTTTAAGAAAGTATTTATTCTAAGTCAGTCCTAAACATGGACTAACTAATCCTTATTTTGTCTCCTAACATAGACTTGCGAGACAATAGGTCTACCCTTGATCCTAACAATACCCCCCTAAAAGAACCACCTTGTCCTCAAGGGGAAAATCAGGAAAGTGAGACATAATGGCAGTGGCTAATTCCCACGAATTCTCATGAGCTGGTAAGTTCTTCCAAGACAGCAACACTTCCAATTGACCCTGAGCATTTTGCCTCCAATCCAGCAAGTCAGCAGGTTCCACCTCCAAGCAAAAATCCTCAGTCAAAGTATCAGGAAGAGGTTGAGGAGTATGGCCCTGAGCAACAGCCTTTTTGAGGACAGAAACATGAAAAACAGGATGTATGCGAGCCGTAGGAGGCAGGTCCAACTTATAAGCAACCTGACCTACTTTAGCCACAATCTGGAAAGGACCATAAAACCTTGCAGAAATCTTAGGATAGGTCCTAGTAGCCATAGACTTCATCTTATAGGGATGAAGTTTGAGATATACCCAATCACCAACCACATACTCAACATCCCTCCTATGCTTATCAGCTTGAGTCCGCATGGAAGCCTGAGCTTTAAGCAAATTCTGCTGCAATTGGGATAACAACACATCTCTTTGCTGTAGCAACTGAGATAAATCATCCAGCTTGGTTAGTTCCACACAACCCTTCACCAAAATAGGTGGATCTCTACCATATAGAGCCTTAAAGGGTGTCATGCCAGCAGAAACTTGAAAATTGGTATTGTACCAATATTCTGCCCAATGCAAACCCTCCAACCACTTCCTAGGTGTGGGTCCAACATAACACCTCAAATAGGTTTCAAGACATCTATTCAGCACCTCTGTTTGACCATCAGTTTGAGGATGGTAAGAGGTGCTCATCTTCAGGAGAGTGCCAGATAGTCTGAATAATTCTCTCCAGAAATTACTTAAGAAAAGAGGGTCTCTGTCAGAAATTATGGTAGCTGGAAAACCATGCAGTTTAACCACTTCATGGATGAAAAGCATAGCCACATCTTTGGCAGAATAGGGGTGCCCCAAAGAAAGGAAATGAGCATACTTAGTCAACCTGTCCACCACTACTAGCACTGTGTCTTTCCCTTTAACTCTGGGTAGCCCTCCCACAAAATCCATAGAAATGTCCTGCCATACTTGGGAAGGAATGGGAAGAGGTTGTAACAAACCAGCTGGGGACAAAGCTTGGTACTTGCTTCTTTGACAAATTTCACAAGCAGCCACAAACTTCTGAATATCACTTCTCATGCCAGGCCAAAATAAGAAACTAGCAATCCTTTTATAAGTCCTAAAGATACCAGAATGTCCCCCAGATACTGTGGCATGACATTCAGCTATGATGACTAGGATCTTATTGGACTGAGGAGAAAGGACTAACCTGCCCTTATATCGCAAGATGCCTTGTTTCAGCTCATAACCAGGATGTGAAGAGGAATTGAGCAATAGATCCTGCTTAATCTTCTGTAAAGTGGGATCTCTATCAGCTTCTTGAGCCCATTCCTCAGCCTCATCTGTTTGGACCATAGAAATAGAAGAATACATGTCCCTTCTAGATAAAGCATCAGCCACTTTATTGTCAACTCCTGGCTTATATTGGATCTCAAAATCCAGCCCTATGAGCTTAACTGCCCACTTAAATTGCTCTTCATTATATAATCTCTGGTCTTGCAAAAACTTGAGGCTTCTTTGATCAGTCTTTATGATGAAATGTCTGCCCAAAAGGTAGTGCTTCCATCTCTGGACAGCTTGAACTAGGGCCATCAATTCCCTCTCATACACAGATTTAAGTTGGGATCGAGGAGAAGGGCCCTTACTCCAATATGCCAAAGGCTTTCCCTCTTGCATGAGGACTGCCCCAATCCCCTTACTGGATGCATCAGTTTCAACTACAAAGGTTTTATCAAAATTTGGGACTGCCAACAATGGTAATTGAACCATAGCCTGCTTGAGAGCTTGAAAAGAAGCTGTAGCTTCTGCTGACCATACAAATGCATCTTTTTTGGTCAAATCTGTTAAAGGTTTAGCTATTTTTCCATAATCTTTGACAAATCTCCTGTAGTAGCCTGTCAACCCTAGGAAACCCCTCAATCCCTTAATTTCTGTAGGAATTGGCCAGAGTTGCATTGCCTCTACTTTCTTCTCATCAGCCGCTACCCCCTGTCCTGAAATAATGTGCCCTAAATACTCTAGACTGGTCTGGCCAAAAGTACACTTCTTTTTGTTTGCCTTAAGAGAATGGAGCTGAAGTGTAGCCAACACTTGCTTGAGATGAGATATATGAGCTTCTTGGTCCTTACTATAGACCAAAATGTCATCAAAGAAGACTAGAACAAACCGCCGCAAAAATGGCTTGAGAATGTCATTCATCAAGGCTTGGAAAGTGGAAGGAGCATTGGTGAGCCCAAAAGGCATGACCAAGAACTCATAATGGCCCTCATGAGTTCTAAAAGCTGTCTTAGCCACATCCTCATCCCTCATTTTGATTTGGTGATAACCAGATTTAAGGTCCAGTTTAGAGAAAATAGTAGCTCCCCCTATTTCATCCAAAAGTTCTTCAATAACAGGTATAGGAAATTTGTTGGGGATAGTCACCTTATTCAAAGCTCTATAATCCACACAAAATCTCCATCCTCCATCCTTCTTTTTAACCAAAATGATAGGACTAGCAAAAGGGCTTATGCTAGGCCTAATAATTCCTGAATGTAACATCTCCTGAACCATCTTTTCCACCTCAGATTTCTGGAAATGGGGAATTTTGTAAGGTCTCAGATTAGGAATATCAGCTCCTACCTTCAAATGTATGGCATGATCATGCTTCCTTGAAGGTGGTAATCCCTGAATGTCCTGGAATACTTCATCAAATTCTCCCAAAGCTGCACTCAATTCTGGACAAATTTCCTCTTCCTTCCTAGCTGGACTTGGCTCAGCTGTCAACTGCAGTAGCCAACCCTCTCCTTCTGCCTTCAGTAAATTCATGAAGGACCTAACACTAATTTGACTTTTAGTGAGAGCAGGATCTCCAGTAATTAACTTCCATTCATCTCCCTGTTTAATAGACAATTTCAGCTTTCCAAAGTCAGCTTTTACTTCTCCTAAGCTGGCCAACCATTCAAGGCCTAGCACCAAATCAATGCCTTGTAACCCAAACAAGTAATATTCCTGTTGGAACTGAATCCCTTGAATGTCCACCATCAACCCCTCACACTTGCCTTGACATCTTACCTTGTATCCATCCCCCACTTCCACAGTATAACTTGCTGTAGGGGTAATGTGCAGTTGCAGGGAGGCCACTAATTCATGTGAAACAAAATTGTGGGAAGCTCCACAATCTATGAGGATTACTACTTCCTGGCCATTGATGAATCCCCTCACCTTCCAAGACTTTGCAGAAGTAAAACCAGCTATGGAATGAAGTGATAATTGCAAGGATTTCATACTTTTGTCTTCTTCTCCAGGAACTGCCAATTCCTCTTCTTCTTCTTCCTCCATAATCACCATTCTTAGATGCTTATTCTTGCATCTATGTTCCCTACTGAAAGGCTCATCACACCTGAAACATAGCCTTTTTTCCCTTTTTTCTTTCATTTCTGCACTAGACAATTGCCTATAATCTCCACTTCTCAAAGCAGGAGCTACATTAGCAGTATTAGCACTACTACCAGAACCAGTTTCTGTTTTCTTATCTCCCAATGACTTTGATTCAACAGTCACAACCTTATTAAAAGGATTATTCCTATAATATCCACTCCCTCTATTGCTAGGATTGGGAGTAGCTTTTTGTAAAACCAAATTCTTCTGTTCTATCATTAAAGCTTTTTGAATTACTGAAGTTAAAGTAGTCAATTCATAAAGTTTTACCTCTACACGAATCTCCTCCTTCAAGCCATTCAAGAAGATTCCCTTGGCAAAATCTTGATCTATCTCTCTTAGAGCCCCTACATATTTCTCAAATTCCTCCACAAAGACTTCTACAGTATCAGTTTGTTTCAAAGACAGTAGTAACTCAAAAGGATTTTGCATCATGGCAGGTTGAAACCTCCTCACTACAGCCACTTTGAATGCTTCCCACGAAGGCCTAGGATTGCACCTTTCCCACCACTGAAACCAACTCAGTGCTTTCCCTTCCAGAGCAAGCAAGGTTGCTTGCATCTTTTCTTCTTCAGTAACTTCCCTCAATTGGAAGTATCTCTCCAATTTTTGTACCCAGCCAAACGCATCATCACCGCCAAACACTGGAATTTCCAGCTTCCTCCATTTGCTCCCTGTTCTGTCACGATCCAAATTGGACTCCAAGACAGTTTCAGATCGCACATCACGCGTCCCTTCCTCATCTAGGGTTGCGATTCCCAACCTAGTGAGCACTGCGTGAAGTGTATCCTCAATCCTCCTAGCTCGAACTGCAGTCTCTGCAATTGCGTCTTCAACCTGCTTGGTCCTAGCTTCGTTCACCTCCACGCGAACCCGAAGCTCCTCACTCTCTGAGTTGCCTTCGCCATCACCCATAGCAGAAGCGCGAGTCATCACCATAGTCGATTCCTCCACAGAACGCGATTTCACAATAGAATTTCTTCAGCGGAAACGAAATCAGGGCACCAGAATCGGTGCTCTGATACCAGTGTTAGAACTGGTAGATCTAGGTTAACAGTAATTGGGGAAAAATGAAGAACAGAGAAGGAAAATGCAATTGAGATCAGAGAAGATTTGGATTTCTTGAAGAACAAGCTTGGATACAGTTTGGAAGAGAAACCACTTTCTCTCTCTAGCTAACTGAATTCCTCAATTCAGTTCAAGACTCAACTGTTTCCAAAACTCTCTTCTCACTAACAGTAAAGCTATTTATATCCTAGTTTGCTATATTACAAACTAGTCCTTTAAGAAAGTATTTATTCTAAGTCAGTCCTAAACATGGACTAACTAATCCTTATTTTGTCTCCTAACATAGACTTGCGAGACAATAGGTCTACCCTTGATCCTAACAATCTATCTCAATTGAAAAGTTTCTTTACTTTAAGTTAGTTGATTTAAACTAGGCTTTGTTCAATTAATTCTCATTGAGTTCAGCTTTTGTTACAAACAAACAGGGTTGGCTTCACCGGATGAGCATTACAGGGTGTTTTACGCAGAGAGGAGTCCCTGGTGGCTGATGATTAAGGCTGTTGGGGCTCCAGGTCATGGGTCTAAGCTTTATGATAACTCTGCTATGGAGAATATCTTGAAGAGTATTGAGAGCATTCGGAGGTACCGTGCCTCCCAGCTTGACTTGATCAAGGCCGGCTTGAAGGCTGAAGGGGATGTTGTTTCTGTTAATATGGTCTTCTTAAAGGCTGGAACTCCAACCCCAACTGTAAGTCAATCAAACTTGTTCTCTGTATGAAGTAATATATAATATTAATGATAATATCATTTGATCTTTATAGGAATAGAATAGAATCAATGTTCTTTTTCAACATTATTCTTTCTCTTAATCATATATTTATATATTCATATGAATAGTTGATTATGCATTGGATTGGAATCTGCAAACAATATATGCTGAGAATTCACCTCACACTTCTCTTGTTTGTGTGCGCGTGCTAAGTGCTGAGAGATTTCAGAAACTATTATGGTTTAATTTCCTCTCAGATGATTCTATTCTATTTCTCTTTTTCTGTGCACCAGGGTTTTGTCATGAATTTGCAGCCATCTGAAGCTGAAGCTGGATTTGATATTAGGGTGCCGCCAACTGCTGATCAAGAATCATTGGAGAGACGCATTGCTGAAGAATGGGCACCTGCTGGGCGCAATATGTCATTTACTGTAATTACCACCTTCTTCTTTATATTTTTCTTCCACGCATTATAAATACACTATACACCAAGATAATGGTTGGCTGCTTTGCTTTTTCACTTTCACAGCCATAGGAAATATTTCAATGATTTAGCTTGCAACTTCCTTTATATCTTTTTTACAACAAACATCTGTACTATAAGCCTTTAACATGTCAGATCATGGCCTTCATCTTGTGCAGTTTTTATTATCTTTTCCATCAGAAATAGTTAATGTCATGGGTGATTCTGGTGGGAATTTAGGTCAAGATCAATGAAAATAAAAGAATAAGGTGTCCATATGTGGATGTACGCGTTTATATTTGTATAACATGCTTCAGTGACTTTATGCACATATGTTTGTTTGTGGACAATGTTTAAATTAATTGAACGGAGAAGGAAAAAAGCTAGATAATGGAAAAGTTGGTGTTAAATCTCAATTTCACGGATTGACTACCTTTTAAGGTGACAGTTATGGATTTGGTAGGATTAGGATAAAGATTTTTTTTGGAATAAACTGACTTTGAAAGGGTGGTTGGCAACTGCTATGCTGCTTTCTTAAGTGATAGTATGGATGATAAATAAGTTTCTCTCAAATTTTCATCTGTGTAGACATGATTGATTATTTAAATTCCCATCTGACATTTTTAGCTTGGGCAGTTCAAACAGAAGGTACCTGTGTATGATAAGCATGGAAATCCAGTCCTGACCAAAACTGACAGTTCCAACCCCTGGTGGGGGCTGTTAAAAGATGCTGTCCAAAAGGCTGGTGGGAAACTCGGTAAGCCAGAGATATTTCCTGCCTCTACGGATTCGCGCTATTTCCGCGAAATTGGAATGCCAGCAATTGGATTCTCACCTATGGCAAACACTCCTATTCTACTCCATGACCACAATGAGGTGATTCCTTTGATTTATTTTGTGCATAGTTGATCATTTGCTAGTATGCTTTCTGTAGAACTAAATATCTGATTTGTTATTTAGAAGTAAGACTTGCATTACATCCTAATGAAGATATGGCTTTGAGAATCATGAAGATGCGATGCATGAGTTTTTTTATGCCTACAACAGGGTAGTCCTAGACAATAAAAAAATCGCAATGATTTATGCCTCCAGTTTTGACAGTTTTTCTCTCAGTTGTAGCATAGAAGTGGAGTTTTTATTTTTCTTTTCTTCTTTGGTATGGAAGTGTTCCTACATCCTAACTGACTTCCATTCTTCTGCAAGCATTTCTCTCTGACTTACTTAACTGCATATAGTTTGGAATTGAACTTTGACTTGAGCGTTGCTTCTTCTTTGTGCAGTTCCTGAACAAAGATGAATACTTGAAAGGGATTAAAATTTATGAGTCAATAATTAAAACATATGCATCATTCGAAGATCATGGAAGAGATGGAGGATCCAGAGATGAGTTATGAGCAAGCCATGTGGCACCTTCCCTGTTCATATATCCCACTTTCTGCCTTTTCTTGGTGTAACATATTTAGATTGATTCAGTTGAGTAGTTTTTTTTTTAATATGCAACAATAAAGCGGAGAGAAATAAATGGTTTGACTTCAAACTTTGTTTGTGCTGTGATATTAAGTGTGAATAAGTCTCATATTGGAAGAAAAATAGCAACTCTAAGCAATTAAGATAACACGTACACCTAATGTCTTAAGATTTTTCTTGAAAGATGTGATGTCAAATTTACTTGTGGTTTGCTTTTTAGCCTAATGTGATGATCCCTTAGTTTTAAACATCTCTTTGGCCCAACACTTTGGTCAATGCAACCGGGACTTGTGTGGAGTGTTTTTATAAATAATTTTTTTGTGCAAACAATTATTGTCAAAAATCACTATAAATATGGATCATGAAATATAAATTGAGAGAATAGTCAAAATGGTTCATGGTGGAAGTGTGGGTTGATGACAAGTTCGTCTTTGAAAGAAGAAAATAGTCAATTTAGTCCTTAATGTTGTAAAATGTCAATTAAATTAGTCCTTATGATCACATAAAATGTCGATCAAGTTACAATATTGAGGACTAAATTGTGTATTTCCTTTTTTCAATGATGAACTTGTCAGTAACTCATACTTTCAGGGACCAATTTGTTAATTTACTCATAAATTATAAAAATTAATGAGATTCAACATGAAAAGTAACTTAAAATATACTACATAAATAATGTACATCGATACATGTTAAGTGTAATCCTTCTAAATTAAGAATTGACAACTCTCAAAATAAAATCATGTCACATGTCATAAGTCACAACAATAATAGAGTCATGATAAAGTCAAACGAGGCTAACTTAAAGTCAGCAAGTTCTGAAAGCTTTATTTGTCTTTTGTTGCATGCAGGGACGAAGGGATCGCGGTGGCTCACTCGGGCCAACCCCGCATATTTTCGATTTTCATTCGGATAGTATGTATATTTCTCCCCGTGTAGTAAAATTAATATATAAAAGGAGGTATCATTAATAACATAATACATGGTGTGTGCAGCGGATAGGGCTGGACAAATGTAGTGAATAGGAATCGAACCTTCCCCACTAATCATGACTTACCACTTAGCTAGGAGCAACTAAACTGATATGTTTCTCAATTTGATGTATTTATATATATATATATAAATAATATAATCATTGATCGTTATTATATTCCTTATTGGTTATCCTGTGGTAATCAACTAAACTGTGCCACTCCATTTCCTCTTTTAACACAATGAATTTAGAATACACAATGAAAATTATGATGGACATAAGCAACTTCACTTTACTTTACTTTTGTCACTTATAATTTTTTGAAGTGTTTCATACATGCACATATAAATGCTTTGATTTTTGGTCCCATGTCTAAATTCTGGCTCCGTGTATGGATATTCTCTTTTTATTGATTAACTTGCAAAGTGTGCATCCATTTCCAAATAATTGGTAGTTTCGATCAACTATTGATTCCAAGGCATTCCTCTTAATTGGAGTGAAGAAATACTTTTTTTCCGTTCCGTCCCATTCATTTAGCTTATGCATGAGAATGAAGCTGAGAAATAATAAAACATATCATTGCAAAGACAAGTGAATGACACAGGATTATGGTAATCGTATTGCAAGTCAAATGTCGTACATGGAAATATCTGAAAAGTTTTACAATGCTTTCAAGTTGTGTGGATCCTCCCACAAATCCCCACGCATTGCTCGCAAGCTTCATGCCCAGCTCATTCTCTCTGGTTTGGACGCTTCCATTTTCTTGCTCAACAATCTACTTCACATGTACTCCAACTGCGCCTTGATCGATGATGCTTTTCGCGTTTTCCGCGAGACCCATCATCGCAACGCCTTCACCTGGAACACAATGATCCATGCCTTGGTTGATTCTGGAAAGATTATCGATGCAGAGAACCTGTTCGATGAAATGCCTGTTAGAATGAGAGACTCTGTTTCTTGGACCACCATGATGTCTGGCTATTGTCAAAACGGCCTCCCTGCAAAGAGCATCAAAGCTTTCACTTCAATGCTTCGTGACTCTGATTATCGAATTCAGAACTACGACCCCTTTTCGTTTACCTGTGCAATGAAGGCCTGTGGCTGCCTTGCCTCCACTCGTTTGGCTCTTCAGTTGCATGCCTATGTCATCAAGTTGAACTTTGGAACCCAAACATGCATTCAAAACTCCCTTGTTGATATGTACGTTAAGTGCGGAGCTGTAAATTTGGCAGAGACTGTTTTCTTCAACATTGAAAGCCCAAGTTTGTTTTGTTGGAACAGTATGATCTATGGTTGTTCGCAATTTTACGGACCCTATGAAGCTCTCCGTATATTCACCCAAATGCCTGAGCGGGACTCTGTTTCATGGAACACGCTGATCTCAGTTTTGTCTCAGCATGGCCTTGGGGTACGTTGTCTTAGCATGTTTGTAGAGATGTGCAATCAGGGTTGTAGACCAAATTTCATGACTTATGGCAGTGTCCTCAGTGCATGTGCCAGCATTTCTGATCTGGAATGGGGTGCCCATTTGCATGCTCGGATTCTTCGCGTGGAACATGGCCTGGATGCGTTTCTGGGTAGTGGTCTGATAGATATGTATGCCAAATGTGGATGCTTAAGACTGGCAAGGCGTGTGTTTGATAGTTTAGGGGAACGCAATCAAGTTACTTGGACTTGTTTGATCACTGCGATGGCACAATTTAGCCTTGATGAAGATGCTTTGGCACTGTTTAACCAAATGAGACAGGCTTCCGTGGTGTTGGATGATTTTACTCTTGCCACTGTTCTTGGGGTTTGTTCTGGTCAACATCATGCTGCAACCGGGGAACTGCTTCATGGATATACGATCAAAAGTGGGATGGATTCCTCTGTTCCTATAGGGAATGCGATCATTACAATGTATGCCAAGTGTGGAGATGCTGAGAAAGCTAATCTTGCATTTAGTGTTATGCCGCTTAGAGATACCATATCATGGACAGCTATGATCACCGCATTCTCTCAGAATGGAGACATTGATCGAGCCCGGGAATATTTCAATGCAATGCCCGAGCGTAATGTCATAACTTGGAACTCCATGTTGAGCACATATGTTCAACATGGATTCTCAGAAGAAGGCCTCAAGTTGTATCTTTTGATGAGAAGCACAGGAGTCAATCCAGACTGGATCACTTTTGCAACATCAATCCGGGCCTGTGCTGACTTGGCTATTATAAAGCTTGGGATACAAGTTGTATCCCATACTATCAAGTTTGGGCTCAGTTCTGATGTTTCAGTTGCAAATAGTATTATTACCTTGTATTCGAGATGTGGACTAATTGGAGAAGCACAGAAAGTTTTTGATTCAATACATGCCAGAAATCTGATTTCCTGGAATGCTATGATGGCAGCATTTGCTCAAAATGGTTTAGGTAGGAAAGTAATTGAAACATTTGAGGATATGCTGAAGACAGGGTGCAGACCTGATCATATAAGCTACGTTGCTGTTTTATCCGGGTGCAGCCACATGGGGCTTGTAGCCGAAGGGAAACATTACTTTGCTTCCATGACTGACGTTTTTGACATTTCTCCGACAAGTGAACACTTTGCTTGTATGGTACATCTGCTTGGACGAGCAGGGCTCCTAGAGCAGGCAAAAAATTTGATAGATGGAATGCCATTTATGCCAAATGCCACTGTTTGGGGGGCTCTTCTAGGAGCATGCCGAATCCATCATGATTCGAGACTAGCAGAAACTTCCGTGAAAAAGTTGATGGAATTAAATGTTGAAGATTCCGGAGGTTATGTCCTTCTAGCAAATATATATGCTGGCTCTGGAGAGTTGGAAAATGTTGCTGATATGAGAAAGCTGATGAAAGAAAAAGGAATTCGAAAGAGTCCAGGTTGTAGCTGGATAGAGGTTGATAACAGGGTACATGTGTTCACTGTGGAGGACACCAGTCATCCACAAATAAAGGAAATTTATGCAAAACTAGAGGAGATGATGAAGAAAATAGAAGATACAGGAAGATATATTAGTGAAGTCAGTTCTGCTCATCGGAGTCAGAGATACCACAGTGAAAAGCTGGCCTTTGCTTTTGGGTTGCTTAGTTTGCCATCTTGGATGCCCATACATGTAATGAAGAATCTCCGAGTCTGCCCTGATTGTCACTTGGTAATAAAGCTTCTGTCATCTGTCACCTCAAGGGAACTTATCATGAGAGATGGATATAGATTTCATCATTTCAAGGATGGGGTTTGCTCCTGTGGGGACTATTGGTAATCTCTGCTATGCCATCGGTATCTCCTCCATCTCCTATTGCTTTTTCTCTATCATTTTTCTTTCCTTCTCAAAAGCTGGCAATTGTTATTTAAAAGAATATATTAATTGTACTATAGTTATGAGGTCAGATTTTATTTAACTTAAATAGGAGTTCTGAATTGTAGTTCTTAAAAGATCAAAATTGCGAGAGGTCTGTAAAAGTTATTCCATCCATAAACTACTAACCAGTTCATACATTAACAAGCATCAATTGGCAGTAACAGAGTTGCATATGTGCCAGATTAAGTACCATGTAAGATGTCCATGTGGCAAGGCCTTTCTTTCTCCTTCCTTGATAATGCTTTTTGTGCTATAGTTGAAGTTAAAAATTCATTTTCCTTCTCTTCTTATTTCCCCTTTTGGAAAATCTCCACCTAGAGCAAGTAACATTTTTGTAGAGTGAAGTTGAAGTGAACAATTGACTTCCTTTTAATAGGGTTTTAATGTTTAGAAGGTGGGGCTGTTCTACATGTGAGAATGGAAGCAGGGAAGAAGTACTTACTAGTGAGTCCAGAGAGGGCCACAAAGTGTTAGGTTTATGTTTGCAAAATTTATTGACTAATGGATTGGTAGATGTTTCAACATAGGTAAGAAAATGTTGACAGACCTGAAACTCAGAAATCAAGTACAAGGGGATTATCAAATGAGGAGAGGATGCCCATGAAATATGTCTAACAAACGCTCCAAAGTTAAAAAATAATCCAAAATCTATCAGGATATCATTAGAATCTGTGTTTTATTCTCACCATGGATAAATAACTATAAATGGAGGAAATAACAATTGAATTATGTCAAATTTGGTAAACAAAACAAGAAGTCATTTCCAAAATCAGCTTGGAGCCTCTCAAAGGCTACAACTAATTCATACTGATGTGGCAGGACCTCAAAGAACACCAATACACCATCATTGCAAGGTACTCTGCACTTTGCTCTTTTCATAGATGATTTTTACAACGTGTGCTGGATTTTTTTCTTGAAATGCAAGCATGAAGTGGCTGATGTATTTATGAAGTTCAAGTGAAGGATGGAAACTCAAAGTGTTAGCAAGATTCAATTTCTAAGATCTGACAACGGAAAGGAGTGCATCTTGAAGCAATTTAATATATTTTGTAAAGAAGCTGACATTGAACATGAACTCACAGCTCCTGCACTCCAGAGAGTCGGGATGCGAAACCTGGAGGCCGTCCGCCACCTCAAGGCACATTCCTTTTAACCCCTGCGCTCTCTCTACTTGGCCTTTGCCCCCTATGAGGAGATTGGTGGACACGATGGTACTGAAAAGGTTTCCCAGTATATCTTTCAAAACTTGAATGTAACCATAATGCTTGATGAAGTTTACGTACATTATTAATCATATTTTGACTCGAGCAGTTTGGATGGATAAGAGAAATTTTCACTTATAAGTAAAAATAAGTTAATTAGAATGGATACCTTTGCTAGATATAGTAAACTAAATTGTAAGAAGTAAGAACATGATACACACACACACACACACACACACACACACACATATATATATATATATATATATATATATATATATATATATATCTCAATTGGAAAGCTTCTGTTAAGTTAAGTTAGTTAATTCAAACTAGGCCCTCTTCAACTCATTCTGATTGAGTTCAGTTTTGTTACAAACAGGGTTGGCTTCGCCTGATAAGGATTACAGGGCATTCTACGCAGAGAGGAGTCCCTGGTGGATGATGATTAAGGCCATTGGGGCTCCAGGGTCTAACCGTCTAAGCTGTATGATCACTCTGCTGTGGAGAATCTCCTGAAGTTTATTGAGAGCATTTGGAGGTCTCGCTCCTCCCAGTTGACTTGATCAAGTCAGCTTGAAGGCTGAAGGGATGTTGTTTCTGTTAATATGGTCAAAGGCTGGAACTGCAACTCCAACTGTAAGGCAATCAAACTTGTCTTCAGTGTTAAGTAATATATGATAAATTGATAATAATAATATCATTTTATTGTTCACTGTTCAGCATTCTTTCTCAACATAATCTTTTCTCGTCATATCAATACTTGTTTTTACATTGGAGTGGAGTGAAATCTGCAAACAGAGACATGCTGACAATTAAGTGCTGAGAGATTTCAGAAACTATTATGGTTGGATTTCCTCCCAGATGATTCTATTCTATCTCTTTTGCTGTGCACCATGTTTTTTCATGAATTTACAGCCACCTGAAGCAGAAGCTGGATTTGATATTAGGGTGCCACCAATTGCTGATCCTGAATCATTGGAGTGACGCATTGCTGAAGAATGTGCTGTACTTTAAGGCTGTAACAAATCAGGCCATGGTCTTCATTTTATGCAATTTTATCAACTTTTCCATGAGAAAGTTAATGCCATGGGTGATTCTTCGGGGTATTTTAGGTTTAGAACAAACAAAATAAAAGAAAAATGTGTTGTGGATAGTTGTTTTATAATTGTGTAACATGCTCCAATGACCTTATGCACAATTGTACAAGGACTGCACATGGGTTGAGTTGGATGGATTCTTAAGCTAATTAAGATCCGAACCGATCAAAACTGCTTAGGTTGGATTTCGTGAAATTTCACCTACGAACTTGAACTAACCCAATCCGACAATCTTCGGGTTGGTTTGGATGGATTGATTGGATCGCTATATTAAAATAAAAATAAATTTGGAATATTGAAAAGTATTAAAAAACAAGTACTCCAAGTCTCTAACATCCAAGTCTCTAACATGCAATTACATCATAAATTTATAATCACTGCCTACACATACCCATACAACAACCTATAACTAAATAAGTACTCATAGTCTATAAATATGACAAATAATTACAAACAAATTAGTCTCCAAGTCTCCTAAAAATCAAACTCTACTAGTATGACTCCAAGTCTCTATAAATCACATACCCTACTAGTAGGTTAGGTAAAAATTAAAATTATTGAAAATATATATTAAATAGTATATTATTATATGATTGGATTTTGAGTTGGGTTTGATGGATTATAATGGAATCCGACATCCGATCCAAAGATGATTGGATCATAATAAAATTCATCCAGTTGACCCGTTTGTCCAATCCAACCCGCAATTTTACCATTGGATCAGATTAGGTTGGATGGTTTCATTAGGTTGACCAGACCAATGTGCACCCCTCAGAACTCATATTAGTTGGCTTCACCTATTTTTATTTTTTTAAAGAAAGTTGCAACTGTTACGACCACGGGTCAAGATATGCCTCGGGATCATAAATTGCTTACATTGATACTTACTAATCGCCCACTAGCACAATTATCATATTAACAACGAGAATCGAATACGCTACTTTTTTATGGGAAGTTGTCTGTCATTAGTTAGCTTCATTTGATCATATAAATGATACGTAGTCTTCTAGTATTACACATTTATCTTTTTTTTGTGTTAAACAAGTAAGGTGTCAGAGTTAAATACTGTGAATGATAAATAGATAGAAGAAAAATATTGGAAAATCTAAAATATATGAATTTTACTGACAAATTTTATGTCTTAAGGACTAAATAAAAGACATCTAAAAAACAAGATATTTCTCTGATCAGTAGGATTTGGATAGGGTACTACAGTACTCATCTCCATGCCCACATTTCAAAAAAGTATCATACTCGTCCCTATATCTGCATAGGTATTAACTGAAATATTCATCCTCGTACTTTCTGCCTTCTAGGTACTTATATACATGTGTTTGTATTCATTACTCACAATTTAGTTAACCAAAATATAAATTTTACTATTTGTATTTTCTATACAAAATTGAAATATGATTCTTATTATAAAATAAATTGATTAATTACAAATACAAAAAATATCCCAATATATAACAAGTAAAATCATTCAACCAAGGCCTCGTTTGGAAAAGTTTATTTGAGTTTATCTGATAGCATAAGTGCTTATGTCAGTGTTTAGGAGAGCTTATGCAAACAACTCATGACCTACCATAAGCTGTTTTGAGCTTATTTTCAAAAGCTATTCAAGATAGCTTATGAAAAACAACTTATGCTTATGTATAGCTTATTTTCAATTTATTTCAATAAAATTTTTAAAATATCTTAAGCGCTTAATTAAGCTGTTTTCCCAATCGGGACCTGAGTATAAATTATTCGTTTCGTTCAACAAATGGGAGGAGAGATAAAAGATTTTTTTTTTGTAAACTAGAGGAGAAATATTTTAATCCTTGTTTGGTTAAGAGGAAGGCATGAGAGGAAATAACTTTTTTTCTCGTTTGGTTCATGAAGAAAGACAAGAGATTTGAAAATAAATTTACTTAAGTTACCCTTTTAATTTTTAAAAATATTGAGGAAGGCCACTCCAATTTCAAAAGTTACAAGTAAAATCATTCTACTAAGTATAAATTATTTTTAGAGGTAGTAAGAGTTTGTTTCGTTCAACGGAGGGACGAGAGATGAAAGATTTTTTTTTTTGAAACTAGAGGAGAAATATTTTAATCCTTATTTGGTTAAGATGAAGGGTGAGAGGAAATAACTTTTTTCTTGTTTGGTTCATGAAAACAAGAGATTTGAAAACAAATTTACTTAAGTTACCCCTTACTTTTAATTTTTTTTTTAAATTGAGGAATGTCACTCCAATTTCCCAACTTTTGGAGAGGAGACAAAATTGAATTAGGAGAGGTATTGGCCCCCTCCATCCCCCCTCCTAAAAATTGAGCGAAGCATAATAAGTTAAAAAAAAAACTCAATCCCTCCCTTTCAGTCTCTCCAACCAATCACGATTAAAGTTTTAGGTTACTAACCTACTTATTTTAAAAATAAGTGAAAGTAAATTAGCAACCACATATATAATATTAAAACCTCACTAACCTAATTGTGTGGGTGTATATACATACATATATATAATATGTGTGCGAGAATAGGGAGGGTTGGATACTGTACCTATACAGGTCTCATACCCACTCTATTTTGCAAGTTATTATCAATGCCCAATCTCACCATTTAGTGATTTTTTGCCCTACCCATGATGAATATTTTTTTAGGGTACCCAATACATACGATACCTTTTCCAACCCGTTTTTTCTCTCAAATTTGCAAAGCTCATTAATTCAGGTAACGAACAAACCTATTTGGTTCTCATCAACTGCACAAATGTTTCAACTAGTATTTTACTTTTTTGACTATTATAAATTTATATATTGTTGGATCCTGAGAGGCACAACCTCTAAAGTTTTGATGACAAACAATCCAATGATACCAAAGTTTTGTTAGAAGTTGTTTCTAAAATATCTTGGAGGTAATTCATCAAAATATCAACACCTTCGGTAGACCAAGTAAAGGTGCAAGTACAAGGACCTTTCAAAGTATAATTCGAAGAGAGGTGCAAGTACAATGGGGCGTTTGCTACAAGTTTTACAAAAATATTCTCAGGAATGTTGTTTCCCAGGAATCTCATTACCAGCAAAGTCATTCCCGGGTAAAATGAAAAATGTGTTTGGTTAGTATAAGTTATTCCCGGGAATGTTTTTCAAAATCATTTAATAGAAAAAATATAAAAATAGAAAATAAGTAGTGGAAGAGAGAGTTAGTGGAAAATAACTTTCATTCCCATGGGAATATAAGATTCCCCTTCTTTGAGATGAGAATGAGATTTGAAAAATCATGTGTAATTTACTTACCTGGTAATCTTTCATACCCGGGAATAAAAAAATGTAAACTTCTACCAAACATGGAAATGTTACTTTCCCAACCTCACATTCCCGGGAATGTTTTAAGATGTCTATCTACCAAACGCCCCCCAAGATACAAATCAAGAGCGGGTGATTAAAAGGAAGATTATGTTAATATAATGAAAGCTCAAATCATCACACATCTAATACTTAAATATTGATGTGTACTCTAAAGAAGGAATCTGATCGACAACAAAGAAGGAGACCTTACCAAAGACCTGATGAACGTTCAGAAGCTAAAAGCAAATCAGAAGTAAAATCACTTCACAAGACGGGCAAAGGAAAATCACCTCACAACTGATGGACAAAGGAATTTCTCAAAGGAATAATATCGTCTTCAACAGAAATTACTCACGCAGATCCAATGAAGTCTCTATTGAACGCCCAACGACTAGAGGACCACGATTATATTCTTAACGAGTATATGAGCAAGCATTGCCATAACTGAAAAGTTTGGGTATTCATGGTGGACCACGATTTTAAAGTATTTTCTGGCGCAAGAGTTTTTGGCGTTTCTTCTAAAAGGGGCGAATTGTCGGTGACCAGGCCGTGCTTTTATTGAAACCCACCCGGATGTCATCAAGGTGTTTCGGTCTACGTCGTAAAAATAGAAAAAATGGAGTACGGAGGGAGTCAAGCCTATGGCGTCGCACACAATCTCAAAGCAACGCAGGAGCGCCAAAGCGTTGGGGTGCAGTTGGATTGGGGCGACGTTGATATAGTTCATAACTTCGCAGCAGAAAGGGGGAAAAAGGGAATTTGATGCCTAAGTCGGTGAAGAGGAAGTCATAAACATAGAAGAAGTGGGCGGCGGGGTCGTCAGGCATCCAACAATACCAAGGAAACTCGTCTTCTTTGCAGCCAACAACGTGTAGTTTTTGGTTGTCGCGCTTGCCGTAGCAGAAACCTTTGACTTTGACAAAGAATTCGCGTACAAGACTGGAAGTGGAATAAATGGAGGCTGGGAGACCGCCTTGGGAATCATCGCAGGTTTAATTGGTTCAGGAAGGGAAGCGTGGGTCTTTTTTCTATAAGTTTGGGGTGAGAGCGGTTGAGGATGGACAACAATCACGCCACCGGAAGTAGACGCCAGGTTTTGTTCCGTTAACAGAGATGTCGTACCGGAATCCCTATTGTCACTTTGGAATAAGAATCGCTGAAAGAAAATAAGCAAAGAAAGGATAAAATGAAGCACAAGTCAAATACAAAGTGTTGAGAAAAGGAGGACTCACCAGAGGAGACAATGTTTTGAGACTGAATAGAGAAGAGAGCTTGAAGGCAAGGAGCAACGACATAGAGGTGAATTGGAGATTTTGGGAGCAAAAGAGGAAGAAACAGGTCCTATGATAATCGAAAGTGAAAAATGAAGGGATGAGGGGGTTTTATAACCTTTGGTATGGGGCGCGTCCTTTGAACACGCGCATCATTTGAATTGGGGGGTGGGATTAGAGAAAACCTAATGATGATTACATTGGGAAGACGCGACACCTTTAATAGTTATGATTAGACAGCTGTGACGTTTGATTTCTTGTGTGATGCTTCAGGGATGATGATTCGCCTAGGGGCGTGTAGTGAAAAAGCGCGGGGCTTAGCGAAAAGAAGGCGAAACAACTAGCGTGCCAATACAACAGCAGTCAAAGGTATGCTAAAATGGTGAAAATATTTGGATTTTTGCTAACTTGAATTCATGTGTTTCTGGCGAAATGTCAGGGATTAGGTGATGAAAAGACAAAGTTTAAAGGGCGGGCAGATCGACCGGTGACCATAAAGGGCGAGCAACGAAAACCAAGCAGACGAAATAAATCAAGACCAGGGCGAGCATAGCGCAAATCCCTTGACGGAGAAGCTATTACAACTTGTAACTTGGAAATAGTCCCTGCGCGTTGGTCAAAACAACAAACCGAGGGACGCCGTACCAGGTGGAAAGGGGCAAAGGGTGATCTGCCCGGGGAATCACTGATCAACTTACAAAGAATGAAAGGCATTTATAAAGACACACTGCGCTTCCATGCTTCAAGCTCGGTGTCTTGTGGACTGGGTGAATGGCGTTTACCAAGTAGGCGAATGACTAGGAATTGGAGAGAATTGGCGACCGAAGGCATTTTAAAGACACACTGCTGTAAGACCCAGGATTTTAGAATTAAAATAAATTAATTAATTTCCACCTCACGCATAAGTTTATGTTTAAGCGTGAGTGGAACTCGACTTATGTTTGATGTTCGGACTAGTATAATGAGAAAGAAAGTTCAGGGAATGATTAAGAATGGTGATATAGTCGCTATAGGCTATAGCACGAGTTCATTCACTTCTGCCTTAGGGAGAAAACGTTAGTAAACGACTAATTTGCACTTAAAGACACGATGGAAACTAATTCCAAAAATCTTCAGAGAAATGTTAGAACTTCTCTTAATCCTTCCATGATAAGTGTTTCGATACGAAACCCTGGAATGTACGAACGTCCGATTCTAATTCTCGAAGGTTTGCCGAAACCAAAACCCTGATAGCTCAAGAAACCTATAATAAACGGTTGATGAAGACTTTTTCTATTCGGAGCTTCAAACGAAGATTCCACAAGCGTACACCCATTTCTTTCAATGTTTCCAATCTTTCTTCAGAAAGAAGTTTTCTCATCCGACATCAACTGGAAAAAGTAGTTTTTCGGGTAAAATAGATTTACACCGACTTTGGATCGTTTGTCTTAATTCCAAGAAACCTATTTTGAGTTCTGGAATTCTGTCGCCAGAACCTATCTTAGAATTCACAGAGGACGGCACAGGAGAAATCGGAATCGCGAAATTTTCATTTTTCCGCATTTTCCATTTTCTATAAATAGCTTGAAAAATGAAAAAAAAAAACAAAAATCTCACCAACACACACACCCAAACCCGCGGCCAAGGAGGAAGGAGGAGGAGAAGAGTTTTTCGCCGATTCTTGCCTGATCGTCCCACAGTTCGTTGCTACGCGTAGGCCTCGAGGTACTGATGTTTTTCCTTACCTCTGATCGTAAATTCTGTCGCTTTTCTCTATGTTTTTCTGTGCTCAAAGTTTTGAGCTTTTTGTAAAACTATCCAAATAACTTGATTTCTCTGTCTAAACTTATTCCCTGCGTGCCCCTGAGCATGTTTAGCGGATTACATTTCGCCGAATCTAGTCGAATCGCCGCCGAACTTCAATTCTGCTCAAAATACCCATTTCTGACAAAGGTTCCGCTTTTTGAGTCAAAAACTCTCGACTGAGCTTAGCGTTAGTAGGATTAGTCGTCATAATCGTCGTTGGTGTCAACCCCATCTAATTTGTTTTTCGAAATTCTGATTTTGAGTTTCCGAGCTAAAAATATTGACCAAAATACCCCTGCGATAGTTTTCGACCCGATAATTTTTCTAAGAGTTTCCCTGGCCTAGATATCGCCTAAGAATACCTAGGAATCGATTTAGATCGAAGAAAAAGTTCGGAAACCCTATTTTTGAGAGTGGCCGAAACCTATTTGTTAGGGTACCGTGTCCAAAAATAATTTTTGGGTCTCTATGACCTGAGCCATTACGTAGCTCTTTCAATTGTCAAAATTTTGGCGTTGGTTTCGTGTCATTCCGAGTTCTGTAGCTCGAGTTATGCTCGTTTTAGCGAACGAAGTGCCCGTTGTCAATTTGTGCTTAAATAGGAACTCTGAAGCTTTAAAAGCTTTCTTTCCGGTTTCGATCAGTGTTATTAGATAGTGATGTTTCTAGTGAGGCTTGTGTTGATGATTGTGTTTCCTTGTTCTAGGTTCACAACTTCCATGCACAACTTCTACTCACGAAGGTAAGGGTAACTCAGTTTTAGATCGTCTTTGAGTCTTGCCTGCTTTTATCGCACTGCCTGCGTTTGAGATGAAGATGTTTATATTGATTGGCATTGGATTATGATTATTATGCTTGCTTATGTTGACTGTTTCTGAGGCTTGTGCCAAATGTTTTCTAAAGGCTTCGGCCGAGTGAACTTATTGAGACGTGTGTCTCCGTTTTCTGAGAGGCTTCGGCCGTTTACTGGTTTCTGTCATTGAACTGAGTTGGCATGCAATTGAATTGATTTATGTTCGCTGATGATAGGAATAACATGTGGTTACTCCGAATTAATAATTGGTCTGGGCAGTGTTGTTGATTGGCTTGGCATTTAGGGCCTAAGCCTAAGAGGCGATCAGGTGATTGCGTTCACCTGGTTGTTCCGCCTTGTGTGGCGATAAGCGGCAACGAGGTGGTTGTGTCCACCCGAATGTCCCGCCTTGTGTGGCGTATAAGTGACGGTCAGGTGATTGTGTTCACCTGGTTGTCCCGTCTTGTGTGACGTATAAGCGGCGGTCAGGTGATTGTGTTCACCCGGTTGTCCCGCCTTGTGTGGCGCATTAAGTGACGATGAGGAGGTGTGATCCTATCATTGTCCCGTCTTACGAGACGTCATTCATTGACTCATCTTGTTGGTTTTATTGATATCTGATTTGAGGTCGTTGATATATGGTTTGATGTGATAATGTTGGGGTTGTTGACATCTGATTAGATGATATAGATTGAGGTTGTTGTTATTTAATTTGATGTTATATTGTTGAGATTATTGTCATATGAATTGATTCTATACTGTGGAGGTTGTGGATATCTGAGCTGTTATATGATGTTAAGTTGATGTCTGAATAAATGTTACATTGTTAAGTTGTTGATATCTGAATTAACATATGTGGTTAAGTTGTTGATATCTGAGTAAAAATATTGTTGAGGTTGTTGATAGTTGATTTAAATCTATATTATTGAATATATGTCGTCATCTATCTTGAATTAAGTTGCTAGTTTATGTGCCATGATATGCACTTAAATTTGAATAGCATGTTTTTCCCTTTTATACGTGGTAATGGCATGGAGTTAACCCTTTCTATTTGCTACTTGTTGTTTGGGCGCTTAACGCTATTAGGCGATGAAGATCCTTCCGCCGAGGCTTAGCTGCTCGAGTTGGAGATCGAGTTGTAAGCGGTGGAGTAGAGGTGTGAGAAGCAGCTTTGCTTCTCTTCTTGTGGATTATGTTTGAGTCTCTTTTTCTATATGAGAACTCTGTTATTAAAGCCTTGCTTCCGCCACTTTTAAAGTGCGCATGTTTATTCTGAACCTTACTTATGGTATTGTAAACTATTATTACTATATATCAGGAAACAGGTTATTTAAATAAAGTTGTGTAACGTTTCCAACCCTATGGTATTTAGTCTTTTCATTTAAAAAAAAAATACCCTTGGATTTTAGGGATTGCAGAATAGTCCTTAGACTTTGTTAGGTTACTAATGTGATTCCTCAGTTGAGAAACTGAGGTGTTACAACTGCCATGGTAATAAAAATCGGACCGGACTATCTGGTTCGACCGGATTGGGAATCGAACCGCTCGATTTGACTGGTTGAACCGGGAACCGGACCTCTGGCTGGTCTAAAACACTCACAGAACGCCTGTATGAGAAACCAATGTTGAACCGTCCAAACCGTTGAAAACCGGCCGGTTGGCGGTTTTTTGTTTTTTTTTTCTTCCCTTTTTTTTTGGAAAAATGGGATCGGCCATGCCAATTGTTTGGATTCTAAAAAAAATGAAAAATTGAAGGTTTTGAACAAAAAAAAAACTTGAAAAATTGAAATTGAAAATAGAAACATTTCAACTTTCAGTCTTTCTCTTTCACATATGTTTTCACGTTTCAATTTCCACCTTCACGTAACTCAACAACATCCCTAGCCACACATCTACACCATGCTCTGTCCGTCGCCGTGCTCCTCCAACAGTCGCTACCGCTGTTCATGGTGTCGTGGTGCGTTCCTTTTCCAATTCTTCTTATGTTATGTTCCTTTTGCAAAATTAATGAATTATCAACTAGTTTTTTATTTTATGTTTTAACAACTTAATATCATATTATTGAATCATTCAACTATCAATTATCAAACATACATCACACAATAACAGAATTGGTTTTGTAAAGTGTTTTGGTCAATTCTATGTTTCTTTATTCATGTGCTTCAATGACATAATTGGTATTGTAAGTGTTTTGGTCTATTATTTTTATTCAATATTACCTTATATATTATCTATTTATTTAAGTATAATATTGTTTAATTTATAGCGGTACAACCGGTTGGACCACAGTTGAACTAGTGAACCTTGAACCGGTACCTTCACCGGTTTTATCATCGGTCCGGTTCTGATAACCTTGCACACTGTGCTTCCATGCTTCAAGCTTGGTGTCTTGTGGACTGGACGAGCCCCCATACCCTAGAGGGACTCGCCTAGGGACAAATAAGACCCAAGAGAAGGGAACTCGCCAAGGGCGAGGGTAAGGACTTAGGAGATCAAGGACCCCCTTTTTGGACAAGCACCAAGGGCGGTTGATGTATGTAAGGGAGTTGGGTCGAGAGAAGTACGACCCAACAAGCCCCATTAGTAGCAAAATTAGGGCTCCATGTATAGGCATGGCAACAAAACCCGAACCCGTGGGTGCCCGCCCGAACTTGACCTGATTTTACGGGTAAAACTCAATATGATTTGGTTTGGTATTGGTGAAGGCAATATATATATATATATATATATATATATATATATATGTATATATATGAAATTACAAAATTACTCTTATATATACCATGTTAACAACTTGATTTGTTAACAATTTGATCATATTTGAACAACAAGATACTATATTTGTTTGCAAAGAAGATATAAAAGATTTTTTCACAACAAAATAATATAAGTTGCGTTTTGTTTTCCAAAAAAATCTATGCATCAAGTTAGGTTAGGACATAGAATTGAGGTTATAACGGGTTTGAGTAAACCCGAAACCCGACGAGTTTGGGTTTGAGTTTGGTATAAGACTTCGAGTTTGGGTTTGAGAATAGCAAAACTCAAGCCCGACCCATTGTCATCCCTATCCATGTAACCTCTATAAAAGGGCTTTTTATGATCATTGTAAAAGACTTTTTGACATTTATTTAAAGGCTTAAATGCACATTTGGACCCTCATGTTTTAACTTTTTGCGATTGTCAACCCTTATCTTTTTTTTCTACGAATGGGAACCCTATTCTTTCAAAGCACTACACCGTTTACCCTTCCGTCCAAATCCGTAAAAAACTTGACGGAACACGCTGATATGACCTTTCACGTGGATAAAAGAGGGATTTAAAAAAATGGCTTAAATGCACTTTTGGACCCTCAAGTTTACATTTTTTGCGATTGTTGACCCTGATCTTATTTTTAGTTTGAATGGAGACCCTAATCTTTCAAAACGTTCCATCGTTTATCCTTCCGTCGGAAGGCCAGGTAAATGGGTTCCGTCAAGTTTTTCACGGATTTGGATGGAAGGGTAAACGGTGCAACATTTTGAAAGATTAGGGTCTCTATTCGTAGAAAAATAAGATCAGGATCAACAATCGCAAAAAATATAAACTTGGGGGTACAAAAGTGCATTTACGCCTTATTTAAAAGATTGGGCTATTAATAGACTCTTGCTCTACTAGGGTTTGAGGCCTATACCCTTTTTGAGTGTTCATTTCCAGAACACTCCCAAAAGATCATATTGAGGGAAGTAAACCCCTTGAACACACAAGTTAGCATAGAATCCGAACAAGAGTGAATCCTCCGCTAGCTCTTCCCCTCAAAGCCATATTGAAGGATTTAAAGTCTCTAAAGCTAATGCCACATTCAAATTTAGATCGACAAAACCGTCCCATTTAAGCCAATGCATAGAACAATGAGGAACTTCATCGCCCCAGAAAATCTACTATTCATATTGTTAATCTGATTGCACAAACCATCAGGAATGATAAAGTTAGGGATCGTTTGGTACGCCGTATTAGACATGATTTTATAAGCTTATACAATACATTATGAGCTTATCCACTGTTTGGTGCTAACATTGTATTGTATAAGTTTATCTATCAACCCACCCTTATACATCAAAATGATGTATTATTTAATCCACCATGTAGGTGATGGATAAGGGCTGATAAGATTTGACGTATAAGCCATCATCACCATTCACACTCCACCATCACCACCACCCACTGCCACAACCACCACCGCCACCACTACCATCGCCGGCGCCACCACCGACACTGACGCCACCACCCAACCGCCACCACAACCACCGTCCTCCTCCACCGCCTCCACCACCACCACCGATACCACCACTATCTGTGACGCTCGGGGCCGACAAGGGCGGGGAGTGATCGCCGGTGCAGTGAGGCACGGACAAGGAGCGGCTCCTGGCAGGCTTCTAGGCGGAGGGGCACATGAATGAACCGATCTCGCACCCGAACAAGAGGTATTCCGAGACTGTGTAAGGATGGACTATACAGTTGAGGAAGGCATATATGATTTGATTGTACTACCCATAACAACAAGTTGCAACTTCTTTTCGGGAGCCCAACTGATAAGAACTCCATGGTTAAGTGTGCTTGCCTTGGAGCAATATCGTGATGGGTGACCTCCTGGGAAGTTTTCCCGGGAAGTGCGCGATGTTGGTATATGCACTAGTAGCTTAATATTTATATTTAAATATTACAACCTAAATATGTAAGAGATACCTATAGGGTCATACGCATAGAATTAGCCCACTAGAATTATGTCTTATTGGACCAGCCCATTGGATAAGCCCAATAAGGCTCCAATAAGAATTAGGGTTAGCCTCCTTGTGGGTGCTTATAAATAGGGCATGAGATGCTCAAACCTATGATCAGAAAATTACACACTCTTGCCTCTGCTAGTACAAAGAGCCGCAAGGGAGATCTAGTGGGAGAGTTTGCGTGGACTTCTGTAGAGACAAGGCTACCAGTGTCTTGTTTGCCCAAACTGTCTTCAAGAGGTAATCCTTATTACTCCTTTACGTGTTTGATTGCAACATGAACTTTGAAACATGTGTTTTGCAAGATCTTCTCAAGTGGGTCTTCAAAAAGAAGACTGACATGGATGGTAATGTAAATACCTATAAAGCAAGACTAGTGGCTAAAGGTTTCAAGCAAATTCATGGTGTAGACTATGATGAAACTTTTTCCCCTGTTGCTATGCTTAAATCTGTCAGGATCTTGCTTGCTATAGCAGCATACCATGATTATGAAATTTGGCAAATGGATGTCAAGACAGCTTTCCTAAATGGAAACCTTCTTGAAGATGTGTATATGGAACAACCTGAGGGCTTTGTTATGCCTGATGGTTCCAATAAGGTATGCAAACTACAACGATCCATTTATGGATTAAAGCAAGCTTCTAGAAGTTGGAACCTCCGTTTTGATGAAGTTGTAAAAAATTTTGGTTTCATTAAAAATGAGGATGAACCTTGTGTCTACAAAAGGATTAGTGGTTGCACAATCGTTTTTCTGGTTTTGTATGTGGATGACATACTACTGATTGGAAATGACATTCCTACCCTTCAATCTGTGAAGACTTGGTTAAGAAAGTGTTTTTCCATGAAAGACTTAGGCGAAGCAACCTACATACTGGGTATTAGGATCTATAGAGATAGATATAAGAGGTTACTTGGTCTAAGTCAAAGTACATACATAGATAAGGTGTTGAAATGATTCAACATGCAAGATTCCAAGAAAGGATCCTTGCCTATGTCACATGGCATCAGCCTTTCCAAGGCTCAGTCTCCTTCCAAGAAGGAAGAGAGAGAACGCATGAGTAAGATTCCATATGCCTCGGCAATTGGATCTATAATGTATGCCATGTTATGTACTCGACTAGATATCTCGTATGCACTAAGCGTAACGAGTAGATACCAGTTAGATCCCGGTGAAGGTCACTGGATTGCTGTCAAGAATATCCTTAAGTACTTGAGAAGTACTAAGGACACATTCTTGGTATACGGAGGGGAAGATGAGCTAAGTGTAGTAGGTTACACTGACCCTAGCTTCCAAACTGACAAAGATGACTCGAGGTCGCAATCGGGTTACATGTTCTGTTTAAATGGCGGCGCTGTGAGCTGAAAGAGTTCAAAGCAAGAGACAGTTGCTGATTCTACCACAGAGGCTGAGTATATTGCTGCTTCAAATGCATCAAAGGAAGCAGTTTGGATCAAGAAGTTCATTATGGAACTTGGTGTGGTTCCTAACATTGTGGGTCCAATGAGTCTCTATTGTGACAATAATGGAGCCATTGCACAAGCTAAGGAACCTAGATCTCATCAATGATCCAAACATATACTTAGAAGGTTTCATCTCATCCGAGAAATAATTGATAGAGGAGATGTGAAAATATGCAAAGTGCATACTGATGATAATGTTGCTGACCCCTTGACTAAGCCTCTTGCACAACAGAAGCATGAAAGTCACACTAGCGCAGTAGGCATTAAACTTATGCCTGATTGGCTCTAGTTCTAGTGGTAGACCATTATTATATGCACTTGGATCCAATATGTTCTGGACACATTTTGTATCATTTTATTATTATTAATAAAGGCATTTCAGTTTAATATTTCTATAAAGAATATTAACGTCCATAGAATAGTATATACAAATTTGTAAGACGGTGAGTAGTAGATTTAACTGTGAGATTCTACAAAATACTATTCTTAAATGCTGTCCCTAGTCATTATTAATATCTGGGCAATATTAAGACTAGTGCGTGAATGATTAAATGATCTAAATCTCATAGATCTTGGACATGAGATGTGAAGTCTTCACGCGGGCACACATTAAGAGTAATGGTGTGCTGGATGACCCACCATGAGAACGTAACATGGATCGTTACGTGAGTGTCATAAACGATTCTCATTGTGACAATGGTATATGCAATCCTTTGACTTGAAATCACTACGATTCCTACATGAGTAGTCTTATATTTTAATGTCGTCAAACATTACCCGTAACAGGGTAACTATAAAGGTGATAATTGGGTATAACACGAATCATGTGGAGGAATGTGAGTGATGTAGATAGGATTTGTCCCTCCTATGTAACGGGAGTAAATATCTACAGGCCACTTGATAGAGTAAGACTTTGAAATGCATGGCCATGCTCAGAAAGGGTAAATATGAGATATTTATTTCTGGAAAGTCTTCTCGGATATCGAGGAACATAAATTGAACATACAAGGATGACACATCCATGCCTTGGTTCAATTAGATATAAGGACAAAGGGATCAATCATATAAAATGTTTGTCACAAGGTAAACTATGTCGGTGCACGAGCATTCTTAATATTTAGGTCATAGTGATGTATTGCTAGATACCGCTCATTATTAGTGATATTAAATATACTTCATTAAGCTCAAGTGCAAGTGGGAGATTGTTGGTATATGCACTAGTAGCTTAATATTTATATTTAAATATTACAACCTAAATATGTAAGAGATACCTATAGGGTCACACGCATAGAATTAGCCCACTAGAATTATGTCTTATTGGACCAGCCCATTGGATAAGCCCAATAAGGCTCCAATAAGAATTAGGGTTAGCCTCCTTGTGGGTGCTTATAAATAGGGCATGAGATACTCAAACCTATGATCAGAAAATTACACACTCTTGCCTCTGCTAGTACAAAGAGCTGCAAGGGAGATCTAGTGGGAGAGTTCGCGTGGACTTCTGTAGAGACAAGGCTACCAGTGTCTTGTTTGCCCAAACTGTCTTCAAGAGGTAATCCTTATTACTCCTTTACGTGTTTGATTGCAACATGAACTTTGAAACATGTGTTTTGCAAGATCTTCTCATATAGGGAATTTTATTCCGCTGCGGTAATCAACCGCATGATTCTCTTCACGCGAGTGAGGACAAAGTGCACTGAAAAGACTCGTGTTGTTACCGTGATGTCAGTCGTCAGATCGGGATGTTACACTATCCATCCTCCACCACCACCATCATCACCACCTTCCACTGCCGCCACCACCACCAACACCACCCTATCGCCACCACAACCACTGTTCTCCTCCACCACCACCCTACCGCCACCGACACTACCACCAACACCCTTATGCCACCACAACCACCGTCCTCCTCCACTACCATCACCACAACCATCCTACCGCCGCTGCCGTCGCCGCCACCACGACCCTACAACCACCGTTCTCCTCCACCACCACCACCACCACCCTACTGACACCAACACCCTACTGCCACCACAACCACCGTCCTCCTCCACCACCATCACCACCGCACCCTACCGCTGCCGCCACCACCACGCAGTTGACACCACCACCACTACCCCCACATTCAGTATTATCACTGTCACCACCGTATAACCACATTTATTATCTATCATTATTGGATACTTCACCCAATATAAGATTTTATGAATTTAAACGATATAGTATACAATGTATGACAAAACGTTCTATAGTATAAGAAACTTATCAGGGCTTATACTATCAGGCCTTATACTATCAGACCTTATACTATACGTCACACCAAACGGGCCCTAAGATATAATGTATGAGGGAGTAACTTGTACTACAACTTTAATGAGAACTTCTCTCCCCGCTCTAGAAAGAGATCCCTCATTTCAACCCTTCAGCTTCTTCCAAACTTTCTATATATTTTTCTGTTTCTCGATAATCTCAACATCTGTTATTCATGAGACTGATCCCCTTCAAGACTCGAAGATCACATTAAGTGTGTATGCATCTCCCATCAAATCCTTCTCCACACACCGTTCTGGGATTAAACCCTAGATTAGATGAGAAGTCTAACTATCTATCAACCGTGCCTTGCGGTAAACCCTAACCGTTGATGTAAAAAAAAAGCCCCTTTCTATATCCCAAAAATAAAAAAACCCTTGATATATAAAATTAAATCCTTTATTGAAAAACAAAAACATACAGGGAGAGGGAGAGGGAGAGGGAGTGGAACTTGGTTGAGTGAGGGGAGGGAGAGATGTTCTGTAAGGAGAATAATGGCAACGGCTACGAGCAGCAGCAGCAGCAGCAGCAGCAGCCACCGGCAATGGTGTACGGCCAAAACCACCGATACAGAGAGCGAGTCCGCCGTGGCAGTCGCAGGTCACGTGCTTCCTCTTCCAGTCCCCTTCCCGTTAGGGTTTCTGACACCGACCAACCTCGTCCTCCTTGCACCGATTACGACATGGCCTACTTCCATTCCTACGCTCACCTCGGTATCCACCAGGAAATGATCAAGGTTCACAATCTGTGAAATTTTGAATCCCTTAAACCCTAGTTTGCTCTATCTTTGCTATTCAATTTAACAATGCCGCTAGCTTTTCATTTTATTTTGAACAGGATCGTGTGCGGACTGAAACTTACAGGGAAGCAATCATGCGGCATCAGAGTTTTATTGCAGGCAAAGTAATATATCAATCACACATATTGGGTTATAAATTGATTTGTAAACTTTTTGTTTATTGATTCATTTGCATGGAAGAAGCTGGTTGCAGTGCAATATATTTTACTTGAGAATTTGGGTTAGAGTTTAATTAACTCCCCACAGGCTCACTTTAATTTGGATAAATTAAGAGTTTAATTTCTTTGCACTGACGGTCGGGGTAAATTTTTTTTACACAATCAACCAATCAGATTTCAAGGATGTGAGAAAATCAATTTTTTTTTATTTAATTTCATTAATTGACGTGACACATCTTACAATCTGATTGATTGACGGTGTAGAAAAACTTTACACTGTCAGACAGACCTAGAAGTCTCAATAAGGAATGTCTGATTTCATTATTTTGCCTTTGATTTAGGAATGTCTGGAGAAGATCTTTAGAAGTCTCAATAAGGAGGGTAGATCAGATGGAGGGTCCTCTGATAGTTAACGGTATAGAGAGACCTATAAGGACGGTAGGCCTAAGCCTAATCATTTAAAAAGAAGTAGATTTAAATGACTCTTCTTTAGACAGAGTTTATGATAGGACACTGCCATCATTCAACTTGATCTAATGGAAGATCATTTGATGAAGAACAGATAGATGAATTAGAAAACTGTATATAGTAGAGAAAGAAAATTGAAATTTAAAAATATACATTGTAGAAGTTTAATTTATATTACCTTTTAAAATTGAAATTCCTATTTTTTACCTTTTTTGTGAATTCTTGCATATTGCAATATGGTAAAACTAATATTCATTCATGCCAAAAGAGTGGACTTTGGAGTTTGTACAACTTCAACTGAAGTAGGTGACGAAGGTGTTATGCTATTGTACATTTAACAACCCATGGCTTATGATTTGTTTTTTTTTTGTTTTGTTTTAATTTCTACATCTTTTCCTTATCTCCCTGAAGTACTGTCTGCCTCCAGGTTGTAGTTGATGTTGGATGCGGTACAGGAATCCTTTCTATATTTTGTGCTCAGGCCGGTGCGAAGCGGGTAAGATCACTCGAATTGACTCTTTTAGTTTATATACAAAATTGCTGTTATATATTTATTTAATAATTTTTTTATAAAATAAAAAACAAAGCTATTTCATTTGCTTAAAATCCTTATTTCATTTTCCAACTCACATTCGGTGTTGTATTTTTCTTATGTTTGTTATATAAAAAAAGAATGTTTGCTTTTAGATTCTTCTTCACGGTTAGATAGACCTAGCATATAGTCTGTGTTTTGTTGATTGATCACTCAATTATTCAAATTGGGATTTGTAGAGGATATTTTTTTTAGATTTAGCACCTGTATAATGTTTATATAAGCTGGAAGTGATGGCAGTGGCTGCTGTAGCTATATCATGCATAGGTTACTTTTTTGCCCTGCATTTCTAGTTCTTCTCTACTCTTTTTGTTTTATTTCTGTAAATTGTGGAGAATCTTGAGTACTTTTATCTAAAAGTGTGGTAGCTGACTCATACTCTTTGAAATTAAGACATTAATATTTTCGAGACATTATCAGTGTATGACATGAACGAGACTGGAATTTTTTTCTTGCCAGGTGTATGCAGTTGATGCGAGTGACATTGCCCTGCAGGTAATTGTCGAGGATCATAATTTTCATTCTATCAGCTTTATTTAATTATTATGGAATTTGGCCAATAAGCAACAGTAGTAGTACTACCAAAATGTGGCCCTTTTTGTTGTGGTTGGCATGCATACTAAAGTTTTTTTTTATAATCAGAGGTGCTCAACCTTAGGCCCTGATCAACACACCATTTAGAATAGGGTTAGATAAGCCCTTTGTGCTGAAATTTACTTTCTATTTATGTATTATATGCAGTTTGAGGGGGGGGGGGGGTGTGGGGATGATGGCAGAACTTTTGACCGCATTTCAATGAGGCCTTGATACATTTCTGTCGCTCATGCCCAGGGAGCTTGTGCAAATATAACTGACCCTATTGGGTTGCAACGAGTGGCTAGGATTTATGTCAGATTGCTTTTTGGGCTATATTGTATGAGTGCAGTGTTTGATATATACCATTATCAGCTTGAGAATTATATAGTCTACAATACCATGCTACATTACCGTGAGCCATAATTGTGACATCACAGCTGGTGCTGTAGTAGTATGAAGAGTACTCTTCTTCCTATATCACTTCTCCTATAGTTTGGTGGTTGCTTTAATTTTATTTAATCTCATTTTGTTTGTGGGACGATTAGAGCTCAGAGTTGGTTCTTTTGATTCTCTGATAGGTACACGGGGTTAGCTAGTTAGTATTAGATTTTATTATTAGTATCTATTATCCAGTCAGCATTAGATTTTATATTTTATTATTATATTTTATTAGGTTTAGCATAACTAGAGAGTGAGTATAAATAAGTGAGTTAGAGAGACTATTGGGTATCTTTGTATTCACTTTGGAATTAGGGTTTAGAGAGCGTTGGGTCTCTCTGGTTCTAGGGAGGGTGTTTGGGATCCCTTTCCTTGTATCTTTCCCTCAATTCCTATTTGGGAATTAGGGTTTTACCATTGAATGATATCAGATTTGGCTGGGTTCTATCATACTCCTTATAAGTTCAATGGTTGAGGTTGTTATTGCAGATGAGTTGTTTTTTATGTTTAATAGCATCTTTTACCTCAGTTATTAGTATCTATTAATTGTTTTCTTTTGTGAGCAGGCAAATGAAGTTGTTAAAGCAAATAACCTGTCTGATGTTATCGTTGTATTGCATGGACGAGTTGAGGTAGGCTCTTCTGAACAATACATGTTATTTAATCTTTGAAAGATTCTGTAGTTTATTCAGATTGCAGTGGTCTAAACATTGACATGATGTTTGGCCTCTGTAGTGTCCAAACTAATTGGATATGTAGTTGAAATTAAATTGCAAAATTTTAGGTTGAGATGACAAAGTAATTGGTACAAATTAGTGAGTTCAGTATATAGTCAAGTAATATAATTGAAGTAGAGTGTCTATTGTGTGGAAATTGATTTCAAAACTAAATAATTATTTACTGAACTAATAAATAAATTTGGTAAAAGTTTATTATTTTTGAACCGTTGGGCAAAAGGTTATAATTTAAGAAATAAACAATAACTTTAATAAACAAAACTAGATAACTTGTCTAATTCAAAATATGGAAGAATATTAATAAAAAATTACAAGTGGATCTAATCTAGTTTGCACATTCATTTACTTTTCACACACTGGCATAATTCACTATCTTACATAGTGGTTTGGAGGGGAAGGGAGAGTTTTTTTAAACTTATCATGTTTGATTCAGTTTTTAGGAGGGGATGGAGGGGGCCAAAACCCCTCATAACCCAATTTTCTCTCCCCTCCAAATGTGGGGGAATATTTAAATAGACAAAAATACCCTTAGTGAGTTTTAAAATCTTGGGTTAAATATGTTTCTGGTCCCTGACTTATATACCTGAATCTAAAATGGTCCCTTAGAAAATTTTCACTTTTTTAGTCCCTTTTTAAAAGCATAATCGCCATGGGGTGAATATTAGTGATTACAAACTAGGTGACTTTTTTTGTATGTTACAATCTCTTAATATCGTTGCAAATAAGGTTAGAGGATGGAAGCAGAAACATGCAAATATAGGAGATTCATTACAATGAATTTTCTCTCTAGCAAATTATCTCTGTAACCATAAATATTTATTGTTCAGGGTCAACTTATATATTTTTGCAGATTCTACTCTGACTTTTATATAATTTCCCTTTGTCAACTTTATAGTCACACTAGGATCAAGCTATGTATTTCTTATATATACCTTAGGCTATGGTTTTTGCAGGATGTTGAAATTAATGAAGAGGTGGATGTTATAATTTCAGAATGGATGGGCTATATGCTTCTATATGAGGTGTGTATTAGGATTCTCTTGGTTCTTTGAATAAGTAAATATTATTGAATGTTGAAAGCTAAAATAAACTATGATGAAACCAGTGGAGGAAAACCATAAATTAGCTTCTGAGGGGGCTGATAGTTTAATATCTTGAATGAATTGAAATTGAAAAATAAAAACTATTTTAATCATGATAAAAAAGATGAATGTGGAAAGGCTTACAAACAATGATTGACTATGCAAAGAAAAAGAGAATGCCATTTGATGGTTGTAGTTTTGGGAAAAACAAAACTGCATAGGTAATTTTTTTAAAACACCCTTTAGAAGTTATGAATTTTGTATGAAAAGGTAGGTAGACCAAATCTGCTTTGCCTGGAACCTTCTTATTTTGAGTAGTCTGATTGTGGAATTTTATTTTAACATTATATTATTGTAAATAAACATGGAGCCTTCTGATTTTGATTTTCTTGGATTAACAATTAAAACAACAATCAAGCATTTTCTTAGATCATATGAAGCCATAGTGTCCTGTCATGTATTAAGTTTGAAGATAAATTGTTTACTGCTAAACCTGTTTGGATTTCTATATCTTGAAATCTTTGGAGTTTGGATGCTTGTGTTTATTCTCATTTTTTTTCCACTTTCTTGGTATTTGTTTATCTATGTTGAGGAATCCTTGCTTTCACAAATTGCTTTCGTCAATATTGCTTTTAAATCACTGTTTAGACAATAGACCAAATAGATTTAAAGATACCAGTGAATATTTTTGTTTCTACTCCGTCCATTCCAAAACGTTTGATGTTTAAGGTTATTCATACAATTTAAGAGCACATTAATTAATGTATAGTTTGACTATAGCACTTTTAGTTAAAGTATTGTTATATTGAAGTTAGAATGTTCTCTTCAAGACCTGGTTTTGATAGAACACAGTTGGTTCATTTGATCCATATATTTGATCCTTCCTAGTAGAAAAAGGCTTCTTTATTAAATATAAAACCATTCGTGTGCTTTCACTCAAAAGCTTAGTTTTTGGCATAGCTGGTTCATGACATGGTGTGAAACGTTCTATGAACAAGTGATCACGAGTTCAATCCTTACCACTCCTGTTCCTCTGAAAATGTTACATTTTTGCACAACTTAACTTACGCTTTACCTGTGCACTATCCATGGTTTTAGTCCAAAGAAGTTGTGTGAGATAGCATGTTATATATAAAACCATTAATGTGCTTTAACCCAAAAGTTTAAGCTTTTGGAATAGTTCAGGCATATTATCTCCATTTCATGTTTCCATTGGATTACAAATCAGTACGTAAAATTGTCTTGGAGAAAAGTTCAGGCATATTATCTCCATTTCATGTTTCCATCTATAGAGATGCAAAGCAATGCTTGTAATTTATTGAGATCTGTCTTTTTGGTGGAGGAACCAAAATAAATGATCTGCTCCCGTCTAATATGATACTCACATGAGCATGCCATGGCCTTTTCTGTCTCAGCTTTTTACAGTACATCCACTTTTATGGTTTATATTTGTTTGAATACTGTTCTTTTCTTTTAGAGTATGCTTGGAAGTGTTATTACTGCCAGAGATCGTTGGCTCAAACCTGGCGGTCTTATTCTTCCTTCAAGTGCAACGGTATGCCAACTTATGTTTACTGTTATGAAGAATATTATTTATTGTTTAAACTACAGTGAATACCTCTTCTAAAATGTTTTTTTGTCTCATACTATCCCGGCCTAATAAGGATTCATAAACCTAACAGGATTTATGTTGCTTGACTGTGATTGGGGATTCATTATTTACTGGATTCAGTTTATCTTGCACAAAATAATGCTGACCTCTTGGTGTGTTCTTTTCCAGTTGTACATGGCTCCTGTTACACATACTGACAGATACAGTGAAAGCGTTGACTTTTGGCGCAATGTTTATGGAATTGATAGTGAGTCCACTGTTTAGTAACTTATATGACATACCAGATTGTTTTTGAGATTCCCTAATTATATTATTGCACTTCATAGTGACATAAATTGGATGCTAAAGCTGTATTTGCTCATTTACTGTCTTTGTGAATGGACTCCTCAGTCCTCATAATGTTTATAATGTCATCTGCTTTTAGAAATAAGCAGTGCACTGACATAATAGGTGGACAGTTTCTCTGCACTCTAGCATTCTTTTTAATTTAACTTCGTTTTTCAAGGTCATTGTCACGGACTATCTTTTCTTTCCCATGTTTGATTGTTCCTAATTGAAATCATTATGCTGCAAAGTTGTTAATAGCACGCTATCGCTCCGCCGCGGAGCATCACGACACGACTTCCTGCTACTATGGGGAACTGCATCGCGTTGCAAGTTTAGCAGCCGAAGCGTTCGCTATTGCGGCCCATGTCGTGTCCAGAGGTGCGATATCGCAGTGCAATAGGAATGGGTGCTGGAAGTGCTGAAAATGCCCTTAAATTTGAAATGTTCAAGGGCTATTCTTATGGCATTCGGGGATTTTGCAAGAAAAAACTAAGTCAAAAACAGAGAACCCAGGCCTCTTGACTCTCTCATTTCCCCCTCAACAGAAATGTCTCTTGCTCCCAGCTCTCTCAAGTCTGAACCCCTGCGAGCACTGTTCCTCACTTCATTGAACCTCCGGCCTCTCTCCAACTACCAGTGCACGCGGATTTCTAATCTCTCTCCAGTGAGCTTGTGCTACATTCCTCTTTGTGTTGTGATTCTGTTCTATATTTATGATATGTTAGGAACCTACAACAGAAATATAGAACAGAATCAGAACACAAAGAGGAATGCACTCCAGAGTAATCCTGCCAATACACAGGAACCTACAACAGTCCTGGCAACTGGGATAGTGAGCAAAGCTGGAGAATTTGTTAATCAACTGCTGATTCAACAATGGAAGGGAAAGCCAGTAGAAGATGCTACTTGGGAGGAAGAGTTTAATATTGAAAGTCAATTCCCTAAGTTCAGCCTTGAGGACAAGTTTGTTTCTCTTGAAAGGGGCAGTCTTAGGACCATGGTAGGAAATGGGCCCCAAGGGCCAGTTAGTCCAACAATTGGCCAAACCCATTATTTGGAGTGTTTACATGAGGAAGACTAAGAAGAATATAGGTGAGGGAGCTGAGGTGGCTGAGAGAGAACAGAGAGGGTTGGCCAAGTAGGGATAAGTCTATTATAGTAAGAATCAGGGAGAGGGAGAGAGATGGTATCTGTAGAAATCATTTGCTTGTTATGGGTGGGGAGCTTTACCTCTCTAGGAGCCCATCTCTGTGGCAGTAGAGTATCCATTCTACTGATTTTCCTTTCTTATCAATTATATCATTTCCCTTCATTTCTCTCTTATTGGTCCATTACTGTTCTTTCATTCTCTGTTAAATAACCAGTTTGCATCAATTATCCTTTTAACAGTTATCTTTAAGTGTTATTCTTTTATCAAAACAGAAAGAAATTTACCTGTCAATTACCCATTCTTAATTCAATGACTAGGAATTAAAATTTTATTATTGTTTTTCCTTTCAGTCTGAAACTATTGGCACAGTTTTTGCCACTGCATAAGCAAATAGAAGGCATTCTAAAATTATTCACATGTGAACTTGGGTTAGTAGCATGAAAATTTAAATGATTATATTGTTTCCTGCTTCGCTTGGATGTGTAAACTTTAGCCACACATCCTTGCATGCTGCGAGGTGTGTCCTGTTCAGTTCTAGGTTTTTGCTAATGAAACAATAAACCTAGTTCCTTAGAAATTTCAAAAGATGGATCTATTTTCCAAGTTTGTACATTAAACCTTCATTTACGCATTAATACTATTACCAGAGTCCAGGAGTCTGTAAATATTTAACTTGCTTTTATCTATTGCTTTTGTTAACAATTGTTTAATATTGTTTTCGCTTGCAGTGTCCGCCATGTTATCATTAGCTAAACAGTGTGCATTTGAGGAACCTTCAGTCGAGACCATATCTGGCGAAAATGTTTTGACATGGCCTCATGTGGTGGGTACGCTTGTGTTATTGCCACTATTTACTTTGACTGCTCTTTGGGAGATATGTAGAGTAGTGAGCATTCCACTGTCTCTTATTGTCTTTAGTTTTATGTCTTTTCTTTTGTTTACGTGTCACATGTGTGCCTCCTTCGAAAGTCAAGGAAAGTCACAAGCCTTTGTGATGTCTTACAGTAGTATTTATGGGAGACCTACCAATAGAGGACCACTTGCAGGAATGAAACTCCCAAGATATTTGGATCCAAAGAGTTTGATCCTACTAGTTAGCTAACTCCTCTAGGCTTTAGCTGTTGCTACCTTGTTCTTGAGAGGATGCATTTTTCAATGCCTCTGCATTCTGTACTCATTTACTCCTATTAAAGGAACAAAAAACAAGCTATTGTTGAACATAACTGGTTAGCATGTAGTGATGGTGCAATGTTTGCACCATTTCTTAAATTTTTGTGGAATGCTTAGATCACAAAAATGCCGTATTTGATCAAATGTGTAAAAAAATTGTGCTCGTCTATATGCATGTTGTGTTTCATCGTTTCCATCAAGATAGTAGTAGTAGTAGTATCAATTCTGGAGAAATTGATCATTTGCTATTACAGGTGAAATATGTTGATAGTTATTCTGTTACCATCAATGAATTAGAAACTGTAACAACAAAGTTTAAGTTCAACTCCATGATGCGAGGTACTTCCTTTTGTCTTCCCTTTTGTCTTCACAGTTATATGTTCTCGTCCAATTTACGAACTAAACTAATAATTCTGTATTTAATGAATTCTTGTAATATTCTGGCATTAATTGAAATCTATTTCCTGTTTTCTACAGCTCCACTACATGGTTTTGCATTTTGGTTTGATGTTGAGTTTAATGGGCCTGCAATAGCACCAACCAATTATCATTCGTCAACACCAATTATTGAGAATCATCAGGTGAATGGTAGTCAGAGAAAAAAGCGAACAAATCCAAATGAAGCACTGGTCCTGTCCACGGCACCTGAGGACCCTCCAACACATTGGCAGCAGGTGCAATATTTACATATATTCAGTCTCCATTTTCAATAGGTGGTTCTGGTTTCATTGTTCAGTGGTGTGTACTACGAAATTTTAGTGTTGTATGCCAGCTACATGGTTATAGTTTTAGTGTTCTAGATGATTGGTTAGAAATAAAAGCTAGGATTTAGGAAGAAAAAAAGAAAATAGGGGGGTGGGGGGTAGGTTTGAAATTGAATGAAACAGAAGCGAAGGGGAACCCTGAACAGACACTGAACTATGTTCCCTTTATTTCATTCATGTTTGGTTTATATTATTATGGTTATTTGATGGCTGGAATATTGTGCTCGAAGTTGCATCTTTTGCTGTTTTGATCTTATTAATATATTTTGCAGACTTTGATATACTTCTACGATCCTATTGAGCTGGAACAAGATCAACTTATTGAAGGTTCAGTGACATTGACACAGAGCAAAGAAAATGTTCGATTTATGAATATTCACCTTGAATATAAGTGAGTCAGAAAATCTTGGTTCACCATTATACACTCTTTAGGAGATTTTGTCATGGATTCTGAATATATTTCTTCCCATTGCAGTTCAGGTGGTCGAGCGTTTGTGAAAGAGTCTGTTATGAGATGACCTTAAAGTTGTTTTACCTAGTCTTTTTCGTCAACACTCAACACCGATGACTCATTATTATCCTGGGATCTGTTGCATAAAAAACCCTAATCGCTGTCTGCTAGATTAGAATGGAGCAACTGACGAACTTGTAAGCATATTTAGTTAGGTCAAATTTTGTTGTAATCTAATTTAAAAGGGAGGATTACGTCATAATTGGTTTGTTATTTTTATTTTTGTATTTTTCATTTGTGGGGCTATCTCATTTCAATTTTCTGTATTACTGAACTAAACGTTCTCGGCTATTTATCTGAAATCAGTTTTAAAATTTCTCCTATTAGCTATTTTGCTTAATTTGTCGGGGATTGTGAAGCCAAGCCTCGGTACTCTTTGCAGTCAGCCTCTATCTAGCACGGCTTGAAGCTTCTCAGCTATCAAATGAAACTTGTCCTGATAAAAAGCACAATTCCTTAGATCCTAAACACATATCTTTCTTACCATAAATTTAAGTTAGAATCCATTGTTAGTTGAGTTGGGTGTAGCCTATTTTTTAAGAGATTCAGTGTGGCTGTTCTTTTTGCTCCTCTAAGATGTACTGCTAGGTGCTTGTAAGAAAACAATTTTTTGGGTTCCTGGTTTTTACTCCTATGTTTATACTAACGGCCAAAATTGTCTTAATGACTCTTAAATGATCAAAATGCAATTTCAGTTATTACCTTTAAATGTTAGACCAACCGTGCAAGTCTACTACAATTGGTAATCTTAGATTATCTAACTTACATTTACAAACTGATGTCGTAATCTTAGATTAAGGGTCACCTTAAAATAATCATATTGCACTTAAAAACGTAATCTTTCGAGTTACTTTATTACTTTATATGTTGTGTGTGCAAGAAAGACGCTCTATTTTATAACATCTCACTTGTTGAATACTTTTTACATTTTTTTATCTCTACTCTGCCTCATTTCTCACTTTCCGTCTTATGCAAAGAAATATTGGGCGTAAAGACAGATATGTGCGAAAAAGTTGTCTCTCTTTTCTTATTATTGGTTGCAAGAAAGATATAATATGATGAAGTCATACAGTTACCAAAGTAATAAAATAGAAATCTTGCTTACTCCTCCATTAATTATAGAGTTCTCATAACATAGGAGTATTCATTATTTTAAGAATCCAACCCCAAAAAGTGGAGCCCCTCATCAGTATGAAAAGGGGGGAAAACAGAAAGAAAGAAGCCAAAGCAAAGGAAAATAATAGTGATGATGTTGCCATATGATACATCATATGATACAGTATCAATCAAGAAATGGATGCACGAAATCGGCATTTTGTCTAACTTTTTGAAATCATTGATGGACATCTTCAGTTCAACCTGTAGTCCACAACAACCCAAATCCTCTTTATTTATTATTGTCGTATATTTAAATATACAAATTAAAACATCTCCACCGAAAGTACCAAAAAAATCTCTGCCCAACATAGACACAGTTTCCTGTTCTTTCTTTGCTGTTTATTAGCTAGAGATGAACTGAGTAGCTGTATTGTACTGTTCATGGTGCCTTAACTTTATTTTTTTGGGTTGCATACTAACTTATTTAATACATATAAATAGAGATATCTAAACTAAAATTTTAACATTCAAAATCATGAAATTTTCTAAATAAGCCGATCTTGACCCATCACTCACATTAGACAATTCTGTTAAAGCAAGAAATATCAATGTGGTTGAGCTGGCTCTTTTTGAGTTGGGTTTTTATATACTATGTAGTTTGTATTATAACACAGAACAATAAATAAATCTCCCTCCCAATAACCAAAAAAGAATAATAAAATAAATAAGAAGTTATATATAATTGATAAAAAGTTAAAAAATAAATCAGTCCTCCATCCATCACCACTCATCAGCAACAAAACAACCATGGACAACATAGACAGAGGCGCACCAATGCTGCTGCTGCTGCTGTCGATCCTTGTAATAATTCTAACCACTTCCACTTCTTCTGCAGCCACAACGCCATCATCACCTTCTCATTTCTTGGAGTTCAACGTCGACGAAGCAATCGCAGGGACCAAACTCAAACATGTCCAAGAGGAAGCTGAACCAGAACAACAACAAGAGCAGCTAGAATGGAAAGTGAAGCTCAAGCTACTTCACAGAGACAAGATCCACCACAGCGTTACCACCATTAGCAACGACCATCGAACCCGTTTCAATGCACGAATCAAGCGAGATGTGAGAAGGGTCGCCTTCCTCCTCCGCCGCCTCAGCAGCAACAACTATGCAGAGGAACTGGCGGAGGCTGCTGCTTTCGGCTCCGACGACGTGGTGTCAGGCACCGCAGAAGGGAGCGGAGAGTATTTCGTCCGGATCGGAGTCGGCAGCCCTCCAACGTATCAGTACATGGTCATCGACTCCGGCAGCGACATTGTGTGGGTCCAGTGCCAGCCCTGCGACCAGTGTTACAACCAAACCGACCCAATTTTCAACCCGGCCCTATCCGCTTCTTTCACCGGAGTCCGATGCCCCTCCGCCGTCTGCGGCCAGCTCGACGGTGCCGCCTGCCACGAGAAGAGGTGCGGCTATGAGGTTTCCTATGGGGACGGGTCCTCCACGAAAGGGACACTCGCCCTGGAGACACTCACGGTGGGGCGGACGGTGATAAGAAAAACCGCCATCGGGTGCGGCCACTGGAATGAGGGAATGTTCGTCGGAGCGGCCGGCTTGTTGGGCCTCGGAGGTGGGCCCATGTCGTTTGTGGGCCAGCTGGGTGCCCAAACTGACGGCGCCTTCGGGTACTGCTTGCTCTCACGAGGTGCAGTACCCGAAGGCTCGTCCGGTTCTCTCCGGTTTGGGCGCCAAGCGATGCCTATTGGCGCCGTGTGGGTCCCTCTCATACCGAACCCTTTTTTTCCAACTTTCTACTACGTTGCCCTTTCGGGTCTTGGAGTCGGAGGCTTGCGCCTCAACATTTCGGAAGATGTTTTTCGGATAACTGACTTGGGCGACGGAGGGGTTGTCATGGACACCGGCACTGCAGTGACAAGGCTACCTGCTGCCGCATACAACATTTTTCGAGATGCTTTTGTTGACCAGACAACGAACTTGCCCCGAGCGTCGCGAGTGTCTATTTTTGACACTTGCTATAACCTAAGCGGGTTCGTGTCGGTTCGGGTCCCCACCGTGTCGTTTTACTTTTCCGGTGGGCAGATCTTGACGCTACCGGCGAGGAACTTTCTCATTCCGGCGGATGACATTGGCACATTCTGTTTTGCGTTTGCTCCATCTCCGTATGGGCTTTCGATCATAGGAAATGTGCAGCAAGAAGGGATCCAAATTTCGGTTGATGCGGGTAATGGTTTTGTGGGGTTTGGACCCAATGTCTGTTAGTAAGTGTTGAGCAAACATTACATTCACTTAATTTTGGTAGTCTAATTAAGCAATGTCACATATTGTATTGATAAATTGATTTATTACGTTACATATGCAGATATGCTGCATGAGGCTGGTGAAAATCTTATTGCTTTTTTCCACTCCATGATCTGCTCTACTAAGCAGTTTTGATGAATCTGGTTTTTGGTTATTCATAGTTATTCCTTTTTTGCTTTCTATAGTATATGTAGTCGTAGTTGAATTTATTGTTTATGTAAAAGGTGCATTCAAAGTACTCCATCCGCCCATAATTATAAGCTAAAATTGTAAAAATCACGCTTATTAAGAAATGTTTAATTGATGCATTGTTTTTGAAAAAAATGTACAACTTTTCATGTTTACCCCTATTTAAGATAGAATTTTTAATTATTATACTATGAATAGTGCTCCACTACCAATAAATGCAAGGGTAAATATGGAAAGAAATATTAGCTTTTACAACTTTAGCTTATACTCCCTCCGTCCCTAATTATAAGCTAAAGTTAAGACTTATGTTTTGTCACTAAATATAAGTTAAAGTTGTAAAAGCTAATATTTTTTTACATATTTATCCTTGCGTTTATTGGTAGTGGAGCACTATTAGTAGTATAATGATTAAAAAGTGCTATCTTAAATAGGGGTGGTCATGGAAAGTTGTACCTTTTTTTTGAAAATCAATGCATAAAATAAGACTTTCTTAATAAGCGTGATTTTTACAACTTTACCTTATAATTAGGGACGGAATGAGTATTTAGTGACAAAACATAAGTCTCAACTTTAACTTATAATTAAGGACGGAGAGAGTATCTGCTTAAAGATTTTTTTTATAAGCAATATGAATTATATTGAATGAAGTACAAGGAGTACTTCAACCCAATACAAATGAGGTAAGAGGAGGAAAGAAATTAAGAGTAGTAGCAATACAATTAACATCAAAAGCGAGGACCTCCTACTACTAAAAAACCCAGCACCTCCTTAGAGACAAATTAGAGAACACATGCCTCGTTAAAACCTTACCCGGAAAAACTCCATTGGGAAAATCTGATGAAGAAAAAAAAGTACATGAATTCAATAATCAAAATGAAGACTCTAAGAAGGACAATATAGAATATCATAGGGAGTAATACAGCACAATTCCTGCATTCTAAACAATAGCCTTCAAAAATATGAAGCAAGCAGAAAATTCCTTCAAGTTCCTTCAAATTCCTTCTCACAAAACATAAGCCAAGACTACTTAATCCTTCATCACGAGAATCTCCCTGCTTAAAGATAATGGATTATGGATGAGATGAAAAAACATGTGATGGTGATGGTGGGCGCGGGAATCCGACAATCTTTACGGTGTTAGTCAAAAGAATCATAAAAAAGGTCAAAAAGTCATTAGTTTGCTTCGATCTTTGAGAAACATTGCTCTTGGGGGTTACGATGATGGACCCACCATTGTTTTGACTGAAGCTGGAGTGCATTCAATTCAACCAATGACTTTTACAATTTCAAAGGCAAGTGTTTGCTTTTTCCTTTTGTGAGTTCGAGATTAGGCTTTTCAAGTTTTTAGTTCATTTAGTATTTAGTTCAAACTTCAAACAACAATTAGACATTTTTTTCAAATTATAATAAAAAAATATATGTCAAAATATGAGATGGCTTGAAAAATATTTGTCATGATGTAGTTAGTGTCATATGGGATGTTACCTGATAGGTGAGTTGAAACAAGTTTAAATTTTTGATTGTTCGGATACGAATTTTGACTTGTCCAAATAAGCTAAACTCTTAATTTGTTATAATAAGGCAAATGGAAATAAAAAATTTTGTTTGTGAGATAAAAGACAAGTCTAGTTGATGTGATGAGAAACTGCGCGGGTCACAATGTCTTTCATACTCAAACAAGTTGTTGTTTAAACAAATTTTTCTTTTGACTTATTGAAATATGTTTTTCTTGGTCCCACACTACGCCAAAAAAGTCCTTTTACAGCGGTTCGGAATCGTTGTAGACCAGCAGCTGTAAAAGACTTTTACAGGTTAGACCCGCTGTAAAGGATTCCTTATTTACAGTGGTTTGTTCAAGAAAACCGGTGTATACACAAACCTACAACAGCGGTGCTGTAGTTTAACCGTTGTACCTGGTTATTCTGTTTAGCGGTTTCTTAACTCTAACCGCTGTAATTTAGTATAGTTATTTTTTTCAGCCATTAGATCAACATTTTCTAACTACAGCCTATCAACTTCCACCATAAATTTTTTCTTTCTATTTCCATTCACATTTGTTATTTTTCTCTACCATCGGGAACGGATCCAGAAATTTGATGTTGTAAGGGCAATATATACATATAAATTAATAACAAAAGAAAATTAACATATATTATTAGAAGCGATGACAATTTTTATAATATGGGGCACAAGTGAGAACACTTTTTACCAAAGGGACCATAAAAAATCACAAACTTTTACGACTCAAGTGAGGGAATTTAGCAATGTGAGACACAAGTGAAGACATTTAGCAATGTGGGACACAAGTGAGAGCATGTTTTACTAAAGGATCCATAAAAAACCGCATACTTTACTACTCAATTTTTTTTCTAATGATTTTTTCTAAAATCAAGTGAGGGCATTTGCCTTCATAAGCTACTACTTGCGACTTTTTTACCACCATAGTGTAGTTTTGGAACATATTTACCATTATAGTGTACTTTTTTTTTTTTATTTACCAAACTAGTGTAAATCGCCACTTAGAGTGGCGATACATATATTTTTTCGTTTTTTTTAAGAAATCGCCACTAGCCGTGGCGACACTTTAAATTATTATTATATTTTTAAGAAATCGCCAGTACTAGTGGCGAAACCTGGATTGGGCGAGCCCCTAGAGGGGAGACGCCCAGGGTTTGGCCCGCCCAAGGGCGAGACCCTGGCCTTAAGTTGGGCCTCAACTTCAGAGGCCCAATTGGCCCAATAGGTAGTGCTCAAGCTCTATAAATAGGAGGTAGATACCAATTGTAAGGGACTTTTGGCTCATTTGATAAAATGGCACATGAAATTCAACACTCTCTCTCTCTCTCATTCTCTTTCTCTCTCTAGCACATTCTTCCACTCTCTAGGTACTATCCCTTCCTTCAATGTTCATTCCCAGAACATTTGGCGCCGTCTGTGGGGACGATAAACTTTTTATTCCCATTCACGTGGACTGATTGTGCAAGAGGCGATCTCTAGTTACGATTCGGCAATTCTAAAGTTTTTCTTGGTTTGATTCTGTGATCGGTGCTTGTTTTCCGATCGAGTTTGTGTCATTCCTGGTTTAGATGGAGACTCGACGCAGGAAGCAGCATCATTCGCCGGTGCGAAGGCGAACCTTGCCGCCTCGGCGGCCTCCGCGAGTTGTCTTGGATTCTCCGATGCGAACAACGGGAGTACAGGCTACACACACTTCTTTGCCGCCTTCTCCTCCTCCATCACCACCACCTCCTCCATCGCCTTATGATGCGCAACATTGGCGACATCCAGCAGCGGAATGAGCATTTACAAGCTCAGTTGGATTTCTACCGCTGCGAGCAACATGATGGAGGCAGAGAAGCGGATTCCGTAGCTGAGTTCCGTCCGTTCTCGGAGGACGTTGAGAATGTGGCGATTCCAGATAATATGAAAATGTTGGTTCTGGATTCTTACAGCGGGGATTCTGATCCGAAGGATCATCTTCTGTATTTCAACACGAAGATGGCGATAATCGCGGCATCAGATGCGGTGAAATCGACGGCGATGGCATGGTTCACAACTTTGCCGCGCGGATCGATTTCGAATTTCAGAGACTTCTCATCCAAGTTTCTAGTTCAATTCTCGGCGAATAAGAATCAGCAGGTGACGATCAATGATCTATACAACATTCGCCAACAAGAAGGAGAGTCACTGAAGAAGTACATGGCAAGGTACAGCGCTGCATCGGTCAAGGTAGAGAATGAGGAGCCTCGAGCCTGTGCTCTAGCATTCAAGAATGGTTTGTTACCGGGGAGGTTGAACAGCAAGTTGACACGCAAGCCTGCACGTTCGATGGAAGAGATGCTTGCTCGCGCTAGCACTTATATTCTTGACGAGGAGGACGATGCTTTCAAAAGAAAGCGCGCGAAACTGGAAAAAGGCGACACGTCACCCAGACGTGCGAAAAAAGATAAGTATGGCGAAGATAAGGGGGATGGCAAGCGGCAAAGAGAAGATAAGCGGCGAAGATAAGCGTGCTCTTTTTCTCCGAAAGGAGTTTTTTAACGAGGCGCTCCATCAATAAAACGAAAATTCATGAAATTCATGCCCAAAGATTCCAGGGATTCCCTGACGATCGGAATTGCCGATCGATATAAAAAATTACGGCGATCACTAGGTGGGACAAGCTTGATCCCCAAAGGGGCTTGCTGGAACCCTGAAGGTGGCGGCGATTCCACAAATGGCCTTTGACGCCTAGGAATCTCCCCCCGGAAAGTCTGATGTGATCGCCGGTCCCGTAAACGATGTGCTGGGTAAGTCTCGCCAGAATACGACGAGCGCCATTAACTAGGCAAAAGTCTTGGGACCCCCAAATGGCCATTGGGACCCAAGCATTGTAAGCCCCGAGCGGGCAAAGCCCCGGGCGAAGCCCTCAAGAATGGAGGCCATTTATCCCTTTGTGGAAAATGTTTAAAGTCTTGACGGAGAAATGCCAAGCAACAAGCCCTAGTTAAAATTAATGCACGAAATCGTTAGGCGTAATTCAATCACATGACGCGTGAAAAATAGCGCAAGATATAAGGTCGGCGAATGAATAAGGTGGAAGGCGAGTGCTTGGTCACTCAGGATGTTGAGTATTTTATTACTCCGGTGCGTCGGGGCGTTTAACTATGAAATTCATTCTTAAATTTTTTAACAATAAGAATGCGGCGATTTGCGGAGGGGCGACCAAAGGATTTACGGCGAGAGCAATCTTTCAACAATCGCCTAAACCTAACAATCATTCAATGAGATTTACAAAGTATACAAAGGCGATGCGAAAGCAATGGCGAAAAGGTTACTTATATATATGAAAATAACAGGAAAGTGCATTACAAAGGGCGGTAAAGGCTAGGTAAAAATTAAAATTACACTATTCATTATTTCTTTCTTCTTCTCCTATTTCTTCTTCTTCTTCTTCAGTTGCGGTCCAGAGGTGTTGGTCAATCAAAGGAGGATCATCAGGACCAACCAGTCCTTCAGCAGTGATTTCTTTTATTATTCCCATGGCGCTAAAGTCAAAGTCAGGGAACAAGTGTTGAGCCTGGTCCTTGGCGAGGTAAAAGCCATGCTCACGATTGTCATAGGCAATGTCAGCGGCTTGCTCCCTCGCCTCAACGGCTTTGGCTCTCTCCACCGCCAGCTCGCCCTCTAGCTCTTTGATCTTCGCAAGATGGGAAGTCATTTCGGCATCTTTCGCGGCGAGGGCTGCCCCATGAGCCTCGTCCGCCTTCTTGATCTCCTCAGAAGTAGCTCGCATCACCGCCTCCAGATCCGCCTTCGCCGAAGCCAAAGACTCAGCAGACTTTTCCTCCTGCTCCGCCAACGCCTTTTTCGCTGACTCCAGTTCAGCGCGCAACACTTCGAGCTCTGACTCCTTAGCAGCCAGCGCCTCGCCTCTGGCGGCCAAGTCCTTCTCAGCTTGGTCTTTTTCCTTTTTGCAAGCTTGGAGACTTGCATCGAGGCCATCCGCTTCTTCCCTCATCAGCTTCAGATGATCCTCCAGTTCGCCGATTTTAATCCCCGCCGTACCAATCAACTTGTCGGCCTGGACTTTTTCTTTGCCCGCTTGGTCCAACAGTTTATCGAAGCGCTTCTTCCAAGCGGCGGCGTCCTCTTGGTGCTTGGCATTCTCAGCCCTCAACCGTTCAGTTTCAGCAGCGGCAGCGTTGAAATTGTCAAACGCGTGGGCGAAGATGCACCCAGCGCGTAGAAGACAAGCAAGGGTCTCCTCCTTGGTCTCATTAATACCCCGGCTCAAAACTTCTTTTTCTATGGCGTCACGGTTGAGGCCGGTAAGTAAGAACTCTGAAGGTTCAATGGCGTTGGGAAGCATATTGTAGTAGCTAGAAGAGCCGCCCTCGTTGTCAGGAGCTTGCTCAATCCGGGCTGCTTCAAAGGTAGTGGCGGCATCAGGAGAGGGTCTTTCTTCTTGATGAGGCGAGGGAGACATGGAACGCCCATCATTCGTTGGAGGCGGGCTAGGAGGTGCGACTTGGCGAGGGGGAGACTTGGGGGTTTCTTTTTCTTTTTCTCTTTCTTTCTCCCCGGCGGGAGCATTGGAAGACGCGGCAGCGGTTGTGGTGTTGATGGCGGCAAGCTTCTCAACAGCTGAGGGTTGAGAAGTGTTGGTGGTTGTGCCAGCAGTTGATGACTGGTCAGAAGTTGCGGTTGTGGCGCCTACAGTAGTGGACTTGGCGGCGGCAACGGTGGCTGTATCACCGGTAGCGGAATTGGGAGCTGTGACAGTGGCAGACTCGGTGGCCGTGGCGGCGGAAGCATTGGCGGAGGCTTTGGCAACATTCTTGCCTTTGGACACAGCGGCAGTGGTGGGTTGAGCGCCGAGGTTGGAGGAGCCGGCGACTGCAGATCCCGGGGCGACAGAGGAGACTTTAACTAATTTCCTCCTCTTGGGGGCTTGGGCGCCCTCGGTTTGGTTCTCAGCACCGCCCCGTTTTTTCCCATCGCCCTCAGTGTTGAACTTTGGAGAGAAACGAGCCATTTTCCTCTCGCGGGCTTTCAGGAGCTCGGCGTTGGTGAAGTTCATATCTTCTGCAACAATAAATGAAAAAAAAGGTCAGTAGCAACATAAGGGGTAAGAAAGAAAATGATGATGATGAAAAAACGAGAGAGAAATGGCGATGATAAAAATAAACTATAAGTGACCTAAGTATTTGGGTGTCCTTGAGAGGCGAGCGCCCTCAAGGACTGTTGAGCAGTCAAGGATAGGAAGCGGGGCGAGGAGATTCAAAAAGGCTTTGTCGTTGACAGACAAAGATTCTTCTGAAGGATCGGTAATCCCATTGGGCTTCTCCGTCCAGTAGAGGGGAAAAAAGGCAGTCCCGTCCCTAAGGGTGAAGGCCTCAGGATAGACGGGGTGAACCGCCACGCGGAAGTATCTCCGGGCAAAGGAGGACTTTGCGTTACTCTTATCAGGGTTCAAGCACTTACGGCCGGCTCGGGCCTTTAAAGAGATCCATCCTCTATTTTTGATGGACTTGGAGTCAACATCGTAGAGGTAGAAGAAGCTGGTGGGAGATGGGGCGGTGCCAACAGCGACGCACAAGATTTCAAAGCACCGGATGAAGGCCCAGGCGTTGGGGTGGAGTTGACAAGGAGCCGCGTTGATATCACGGAGAACGGCTTGAACGAAGGGCGAAAAGGGAAGCCTAACTCCAAGCTCGCCAAACATATACTCATATGCAAAGAAAAAATGAGATCTCTTCACATCGCCATCGATCCTATGAAGCCAGGGGAGGTCCTCAGCGCTGCAGGGCCAAATCCTGAGTTTGTCGTTTATTTCATCATCGTCAGACAAACCGCCAAGGTTACTCACGAGTTCCACGATAAGCTCCCTATCCTGGAAAACGGAGGGTTGGTCTATAGCTTCGTGGGAGGGTGCTCTCTGGACGGGAAGGGGCAGGGTCTCGAAAGTTCTCAATCGGTAATGGGGAATTTCCGGGACCTCTAAACGGAGGCCGCCGGCTGCGGTAGAGTCAGGGTCGCTCCTAGAAGAAGAAGAGGTGTGATTAGGGGAGTTAGGGTTTGAGGCCATCTTTGACAATTAAAAGAGGAAAAGGAAAAGACGAGTAGAGATAAGATGCAGAGATAAGGGAACGAGGACTCACCGGGTAAGGATGTGAAGAGTGGGTAGCGGAAGGGGTGAAAGGCGACGGCACCAGAGCGGAAGTTGGAAGAGGGAGCTTGGTAAGCGATAAGAGAAGTAAAGAGAGGTCTCGGAAAGGGATGATTGTAGGGAAGAAGGGTTTTTATAGGCAAAGGGGGGAAGTTGGAAGGGTGACGCGTGTCGGACGCGTGTGGAAGGTTGGAAGTCATTATGGCTTTTGGGAAGTGGGACGCGTGTGGTGAGGAGTTACTGCGCATGATTGGACAGTTATGAGGAGTGAGGTGACGGTTGCAGAGAAAGGGGGAAACTGACGTAACTGACGTATCACATGGAGCAGTTAGAGATTTGAAAGGTTTTTGAAACAAGGGAAAGCGCGAAAGGCCTCGCCACCATGAAGGCTAAATGCCATCGCCTAACAAATGGTGTCGCCAATGAAGTTTAGCCGCCCGCCAAAGGGCATCGCCAGCCAACACTTGGATGATCAGTACATGACTAACACCTGTCACCTAGCTCGTCGACGAAAGACGCTCGCCTACTCCAACTAATCGTCAGTACGAAGCGATCGTTCCCGCCGCCTGTGGACTTGTGGACTTGCCGGTTTGGGTTGCTCGCCAAGTCCAGTGGACTGGGCGACTAAAGATGCTTGTTTCCTTTCGCTTATGCCATGTTGGCGACGTAGTTTTTTTTTTTTTTTTTTTTTCCTTAAGCCATGTTGGCAGCTTAGATTCCAGCACACCATAGGATGCATGTAAAAGCATTTAAAAGACACACTTAGCTCTCATACTTCGAGCTCGGTGTCTTGTGGACTAGTGGACTGAGCGAGCCCCTAGAGGGGCGACGCCCAGGGTTCGGCCCGCCCAAGGGCGAGACCCTGGCCTTAAGTTGGGCCTCAACTTCAGAGGCCCAATTGGCCCAATAGGTAGTGCCCAAGCTCTATAAATAGGAGGTAGATACCAATTGTAAGGGACTTTTGGCTCATTTGATAAAATGGCACATGAAATTCAGCACTCTCTCTCTCATTCTCTTTCTCTCTCTAGCACATTCTTCCACTCTCTAGGTACTATCCCTTCCTTCAATGTTCATTCCCAGAACAAAACCTAATTTTTTAATTTTTTTGACTTTCTATTTTAGTGATGGAAATAAATCCGTTACAAAAGCCTTAATTGAAAGCAATCAGTGACAGAATATGGAGAAAGAAATTTTCCGTCGCAAAGGATATTACGTCCCAAAATCCAAGAGAACAATATTAAATAAATTAGCGACGGAAATTTGAGAAGGGATTCTACCGTCGCAAAAGGGTCAGCGATGAAATATCTTTTTTGTGACGGATAGTTTTTCAATCCATGTTCTGTCACTAATTCTTTTAAATCATATACCAGGATTTTGTGACGGATTTTTTCCGTCACTAATATAGAAAGTCAAAAAAATAAAAAATAAGGTACGCCACTACTAGTGGCGATTTCTAAAAAAAAATATTAATAATTTAAAGTGTCGCCACTAACAGTGGCGACTTCTTAAAAAAAACAAAAAATATATATATGTATCGCCACTTAGAGTGGCGATTTACACTAGTTTGGTAAATAAAAAAAAATACTATAATGGTAAATATGTTTCAAAACTACACTATGGTGGTAAAAAAGACACTACTTGCATTCGTCCCTATCTACCATATTCACATATTTTGGTGTTTATAGGGAAAAATGCGCCTACCAAATTTTATTGTACACTTGATAGCAATTTAAACAATGTTTATCATTTTAGGACTATCATTCATTGGAGGCCAACCAATTAGTGTGAAGGAATGTGAATCAAGTAAAGTATAAGTGCAAATATGCTTTAATTAGAAATTAGGATCATATAAGATATATGTACATTTAACACACAACACTAAAAAAATCTAGGGTACCTGTTAACGTTAAATTTTAATAAAACCTATGTTGCACGGATACGGGTACGGGGTACAACATTTTTTGAAAAAACAGGGTACGGGTACGCCAATTATATATATATTTATTTAATTTATTTAAATAATTATATATATATATAAAAATAGAAATAAAATGTTTTCTACCACAATATTATTAATTAAAAATATCAAATCTCCTTATGTACAATACTTGTATTTCTTGGCCAATACTCATATCAAATACCTACATGAAAGTCATCACAGAACGATGGATTCAATGGTGGCATGATGAGAGGAAGAAGAACGTGAGCGACTCTCTCTCTCTTCATTCTTCATAGCAGCCGTATGTTAGAAAGAGTGAAAGGTAAATTAGGTTTTGGTCTTTTGCATAAATTGAGAATACATTTTTTAATTTTTAAAATTACATAAAAAAACTACAAAACGACATAGTTTTGAACACTTTTCATTTAAAAAAAAAACCTTATCCGGCGTACCCACGATGTACCCAAAACGTACCCATGAAGTACCCAAAACGTACCCACGACGTGCCCAGCTTTTTTGTTTGGCGATGCTTTTGGGTACGTACCCACGACGTACCCACTGTGTACCCGTACCGGGTACGTACCCGGTACCGGTACTCTGCCAATTTTGGCGTACCCGTGCAATATAGAATAAAACAAATAAGAGAATCCAAAAATCTAGAGACTAGATTCGAGTCTTTTGAGTTCTTTGGTGAAAATATTGTAAGTTTTATAAATGAAATAATAATATGATTTTGATTTAGATTTCAAACAAAATAACAAAATGAAGAACAAAAGTGCAGGAAACCAAATTGAAGATAAATAACAGGTTTTGTAATTAATACATGAATAATATACAAAAGAGTTTCACAAAGATTTAAACTCTTTTCCTCTGTTGTTGTTTGTTGTCTTCATGTTTCAACTTAAGCATTAAGAGTAAATCAGAGCAAAATGAAATTGTGAACCTCGATTACAACATCTAAAATCCTATTTATAGACTAACATATCAACTGCCATTTAATGAGAACTGTTGAACAATGTGTGTTAAGAGAAGGGGTCATCGAGGTGGGTGTGGAAGGAAAACGTGTGTGAAGGCTATACTGTTAGGTCTGGTTATTCGCTGATGTAACATCCCGATCTGACGACTGGCCTCACGGTAACAACACAAGTCTTTTCAGCGCGCTTTGTCCTCACTTGCGCACTTCCCGAGAAAACTTCCCAGACGGTCACCCATCCCAATATTACTCCAAGGCTAGCACACTTAACCATGGAGTTCTTATGAGTTGGGCTCCCAAAAAGAAGTTGCAACTTGTTATTATGAGTAGTACCAATCAAATCTTTTATGCCCTCCTCAACTGTATAGTCCATCCCTATACAGTCTCGGAATACCACTTGTTCGGGTGTGAGATTGGTTCATTCATGTACCCCTCCGCCTAGAAGCTTGCAGGAGCCGCTCCTTGTCCGTGCCTCACTGCACCGACGATCACTCCCCGCCCTCGTCGGACAGGCCCACCAACTTCCGCTTGGTTCGTCTCCGAACCACACCGTACTGGGAGAGGTCGGCTCTGATACCATTTGTAACATCCCGATCTGACGACTGGCCTCACGCTAACAACACGAGTCTTTTCAACGCGCTTTGTCCTCACTTGCGCACTTCCCGAGAAAACTTCCCAGGAGGTCACCCATCCCAATATTGCTCCAAGTCAAGCACACTTAACCATGGAGTTCTTATGAGTTGGGCTCCCGAAAAGAAGATGCATCTTGTTGTTATGAGTAGTACCAATCAAATCTTTTTTGCCCTCCTCAACTGTATAGTCCATCCCTATACAGTCTTGGAATGCCTCTTGTTCGGGTGTGAGATTGGTTCATTCATGTGCCCCTTTGCCTAGAAGCCTGCCAAGAGCCGCTCCTTGTCTGTGCCTCACTGCACCGGCGATCACTCCCCGCCCTCGTCGGCCCCGGGCGTCACGGGCCCACCAACTTTCGCTTGGTTCGCCTCCTAACCACACCGTACTGGGAGAGGTCGGCTCTGATACCATTTGTAACATCCCGATCTGACGACTGGCCTCACGCTAACAACATGAGTCTTTTCAGCGCGCTTTGTCCTCACTTGCGCTCTTCTCGAGAAAACTTCCCAGGAGGTCACTCATCCCAATATTACTCCAAGTCAAGCACACTTAACCATGGAGTTCTTATGAGTTGGGCTCCCGAAAAGAAGATGCATCTTGTTGTTATGAGTAGTACCAATCAAATCTTTTATGCCCTCCTCAACTATATAGTCCATCCCTATACAGTCTCGAAATACCTCTTGTTCGGGTGTGAGATTGGTTCATTCATGTGCCCCTTTGCCTAGAAGCTTGCCAGGAGCCGCTCCTTGTCTGTGCCTCACTGCACCGGCGATCACTCCCCGCCCTCGTCGGCCCCGGGTGTCACAGCTGATCAGAGGGAACCTAAATTCTCAACCAATCCAGGAATTTGAGGATATGTGGAAGGCTTTTGTCCCTTCAAGTGTAAAAGCCTTCATGTGGAGACTTCTATGGGGCCGCATTCAGACCAAGCATAACCTTGTAAGGAGAGGTATTCCACTAATTTCCGCTGAATTAAACTGTCCTTTTTCTGATCAAGATATTGAAACGGTAGATCATCTTCTTTTTACCTGCAAACGCTCTCCAGCTGTTTGGTATTCGTATTTTCTGTAGTTTGCCCATGGTCAGTGGAATTTGAAAAGAAGGCGTGTGTGGTGGACAATTTGGGGAGCGGTGGATTGGTCAATTTGGCAACTTCGGAATAGGTCGGTGTTTTCCAATGAGGAACCTGATTGGGACAATATGTTGGGCTTTATTCAATGGAAGGCTTGGTTATGGTTATCAACAGGAGTGAGGGATTTTCGTAGCTCTATGGCAGAATGGATTGCTGAACCATGTTCATGTATTGTACAAATTTCGTAGAAAGGTGTTGCATCAAGTATTTCTTTGGGATGTTGTGTGGACTTGCAGATTTTGGTAAACTTTTGCCTGTTATCTGTTTTGAATTTTCTGTGCGGGTCTTGATGAGAATTAGTTGCTATGTATGTTTATTCAACTCAAGTCTGTCTTGACTACTTGTGATGGATTTGGTTTTGGTAGTTTGTTGAATGTTGTTCTCTCAAGTTAAGGGGTTGGTGCTTTCCTTTGCGTGGTGGGTCTCACTTGATCTTGAAAGGTTTTTGCTTGAAGTAGCTATATTGGTGGTGGTTGCTGATTTCTCCTACTGTTCGTCTGTTTCTTCTCCTTGGAGGTGTTTGTTGGTTTTTTAATAATATGTACTCTTTTTTCTTGTCCAGGTTTTTTCAAGGGGGTTTTTCTAGAAATGTTTTAATGAGGCATATTCTTAAATTGCCTTCTTCCAAGCGGATTGTCCAAGTGTCTTGGTGTTGTATTTTTTACTATCTTGCCTTGTTTTCTTTTTTCTAAACTCATCCTTGTGTATTGGGTTGAATTATCCCGTGTACTTCTCTTTAATATACTTCCTAGCTTATAAAAAAAATAATGAATATATTACATATGTCTTTCGGCTCATTCTAAACTTCACATGTGTCCTTTAGTCTTCAACTTCCAATAATTCCTTTATGTCCTGGTTGAGAAACAAGCTTGCTTAATTCTAACAAAATCTCAACCTTTACGTCAAGAAAGTAACCTTACTAGTCTTAGTGAAATTTCTTTACAATAAAGCATAAAGTCGAGTTGAATAACATATGTAGAACTTTCAACTCTACTCCTTGACTCGACTGAAATTATCGGGCTAAACAGTACCATGTCCAAGTAAATGAATTAGACATATAATAAAATAATATAACATTTAAGATGAAAGCCTATGATTCACAAGCATTTGTCTTCACCAAAAGTGCTACCTGAATCTTTAATCCTGAATTGTTCATTCGCAACAAAAGATTTTCTTTGTGCCGCGGTTAAAAAAAACATGCTTTAAGGGCAACTTAGTTTTTCTAATCCTTCTTCATCGTCTTCATTCGCAACCATGAATAATGTTTGAGAGAAGATGAGAAGTGGAATAGTGAAAACTCCCTCCTTTTGACAACCCCACTGAAGATCCAAGCTTAGAACAACCATCCCCCCCCCCAAAAAAAAGCTACAACTGCATTTGAAGAAGCTTTTGATGCATTGCGGGATTTGCAAAAAATCACTACTTTTCAGCTTCTCTCAATCATCTGTGGTTGATATCCTCGCTTGGTGGACCGCTCCGTGATTTGGACCGGATGAGACACCATTATTAGGCTGGACAGACCATTTCAGGGGACACATCCGGGCCGTCTCAAGGTTGGGCCGCGCGGACATAGCATTGACACCGAGCCGGTATTGTTACTCCAAGAGGCCCATCCATCCAAAAATACCGTAGGGCCAACACGGGCATGATGCTTTGACCAGATCAAAGACTCACTCAACCGCGAATGACGGCAAAGTCAATGCTACAATCAGGTCCCCCTCAATTACGGATGGCTCACAAATTCAATTACGGATGACTCACAACCTCAATTACGGATGACTCATAACCTCAATTACGGATGACTCGCAATCACAGCACGGGTGACTCGCAATCACATCATGACCGACTCGCAAACACACTTAGTCATTTTCATTGGTCTACTGACTGAAAGTTCATTCGTGAACACTTGGCGTATTGTCGAACAATCCATTGTTACCGGCTGCGGAGACGAGGATGGAGAAGGGAACAATTGTTGCTCCGGTGGTGGATCCATCTGTACCACACATATTTATATGATGCATGACCTACCTAGGCTTTTTACCAACTTGCCTACATATATAGAGTTAACCTCATCAACATCCCAGTTCACTATTTTTTACACACATTTAACATAATCAAACTTGCGTTCATTTGCAAAAAACTTTTTGTGCCATTGTGGAACTATAGTTAACCTTACATTAGAAGGTCCACAAGTAGTTAAGACAAATTCTCAATAGTCAGATTGATCATGCATTAAATTTTCAAACTCAACCTTATGCGGAAAGTGACACTTGAAAGTTTCTACCCTCCTCTAAAAGTTGAGTCAAATTGGTCTTCTCCCATGTGTTGGCCTCTGGAACCATCCTAGCTTGCTTTGCCTCATATTCCTTCCTCGAGGTTGTCTTTGTCAGCAACTATGCAGCAACATTTAATGTTGCTGGTTGTAGTGATCAAATTGATCACTCAAACTTCTTCATGATATATTAAAGAATAGAATGTAAAGCCACTTTTGTTTGCTTAACAATGAAGAAACAGAGACAAGTGGCCATGAAGAGATAAGAAGCAAAGCTGGCAGTGAAGAGATAGAAGCAAAGCAAGAGGCGGTGAAAATTTCCTATAAATAGGAGTGTATTCATTTGTTTCATTGCATCTCAATCTCACATAGCTGAATTGTTAGAGACAATATACACCACCAACAAAGCAATTCAACGTGAATTGCTGTTTGAGAGAAAAAGTCCAGAGAGGAAAAATTAGTATTTCCCTTGGTAAGGTTCTCCTAGTGAGTGTTTTCTTGTTCTAGAGCTGTTGTAATTTCTTCCACATAGTGAAAAGTTTTTCTACCGGTGCCCGTGGTTTTTCCCTTATCTGTTGAGGGTTTTCCACGTAAATATTGTGTGTCAATTTCCTACTCTCTCATCTCTTATTTTAGTTGCGTGTTATTATCTTGCTACTCTGGTACCCAACAGTGGTATCAGAGCCAGGTTGGTGTCGGCCCTTATTCCGCTGCGGTGTACGGTTACTATTCACACGTGTGGTCGTATACTTTTGCAGTGATTGTTAACGTATACTAGATCTATTCTAGTGTGCGGTAAAAATATACAATACTGCTCACGTATACTGTGCTATTCACGGTGAAATTGTGTAAACCGGTTCCGTGAAAGAAAAAAAAATGGCAGCAAAATTTGAGATCCCGAAGTTTAGTGGGAGTAACTTCTCCCTGTGGAAATTGAAGATAAAGGCGATCCTATGGAAGGATAATTGCTTACCAGCAATTGATGGTAGACCTGCTGATATAACTGATGATAAGTGGAAAGAGATGGACGACAATGCTGTAGCCAATTTGCACCTAGCAGTGGCAGATTCAGTTTTGTCTAGTATTGCTGAAAAGAAAACAGCAAAGGAGATCTGGGATACTCTTATCCAACTGTACGAGGTCAAGTCACTTCACAACAGAATTCTTAAAGAGGAGACTCTAAACTCTTCGAATGAGTGAATCCACTTCGATGCCGGATCACATCAACAATCTGAACACAATGTTTGCTCAACTATCTGCATCAGATTTCACAATTGGAGAAAATGAACTGATGACCCTATTTTAGTAGTGTTTTTAGGGTCATTTCTTTGTGTGTTTTGAGTCTTTTTGTTGAGTCTCATGTAGTGTTTCATGCATTCTCATGCATTTTTATCTTTTCTTTAGTCTTTATTTTGCTTTGGTAATTTAGTAGTTTTATAGGGAGTTTTCTTGCATTTTGAGTAAAGTTTAGGTCTTGCATGGTTTTATTGTGTTAATTGAAGGATCTCTTGTGCTAATAAGCTCTTTGAGCTTCTAGAATTTTCCTTGGCTTGTTGGTTAAGTTTCAGATCAGGAACTGAAGAAGGAAGAAGGCCAATAAGCTTGGAATTGATGGGAAACTTAAAGAGGATTGAAAAAGGAGTTTCAGAAGCCAAAAAGCCCTTTTCAGGCGAGCTTAAGCGCCTAGGCGCTGGGGGATGGGCGCCTGAGCGCCAATTGGATCGATGTTTACATGATGCTAGAAAGGAATTGGCGCCTGAGCGCTCCTGATTGAGCGCCTGAGCGCCAATTACCTCCAGAGAGCTTGTTTTTGCTTGGAATTGGCGCTCAGGCGTGCTTAATTGGCGCCTAAGCGCCCAGACTCGACCTGTTTGCCTATAAATAGGATTTTTGTCATTTCTTTTGGAACCTTTTGTCATTTTATCATATTTTCATAAGTTAGAAGAGAGGGTTTGAGTTCTGGAGCTTGAGGAGCTTTCCCTAAGCCCTATGTTTCAGGTTTCATCTTTATCTTCTTGTATGGATTTCATAGCCATGCTTGGCTAAAACCCCTTTTGTTTTGGGTTCTTTGTAAGACTTTGGATGTTTTAGCTATCAATCCTTTTCTATTCATGAAGTTCTGAGTAAACCCTTGAATCTCACTTCTATACTTTATCTTTCAAGCTTGAATGCATGCTAGCTTCTTACTTTTCTATAATCATAACGATAGTTTGTTGTAGAATTGGGACTTGTTGTGAGATTACTCCTTCTATACTTGCTGCTAGGAATAGAGGAAGGGTTGGGGTTTGTTGGCCTGATTTGTATGCTTAGTGCTTCTAGCAAATGTTTAGGTTATCAAGGAATTGAACCTATCTTTTGATTAGGAAGGGTTTTCTTTGCGAGGCATCGAAAGACAACTAACTAGGCTAGAACATCAAGGAGAGACTCAGGATTAATTGAATAGGAAGTTTTGCTAAAACTGAATTTGTTGAGCAAGAACCCAAGGCAATCTCATCTCTAAATTTCAATCGCTTTATTACTTGATCACTTGTCTTTTTACAAACTCAAGAAACAACCAATCATTAAAACTGAATTTTACTTGCTTTTCAACCTTGAACTTGAATCTTAAACTGAATTGCCACACCAATTCCCTGTGGTTCGATTATTTAAAACCCGGAGATATCTGTGCACTTGCAGATTGACCAACAAGTTTTTGGCGCCGTTGCCGAGGAATTGTTTGTGGTTTTTTGGTTTAAGTTTTTAGTTTGTGGTTTTATTTTTTTGTTTTTATCCTTGTCTAGAATTGGCGCTACTAATCTTTCTCTGTTTAGTATCAAACTTTCAGGCTACTCTCACAAGAGACACCACCATGGGTGGCCAAATGACGGAGGAGGAGATGCAAGCCCATATCGAGGCAAGAATCCAAGAGGGGATCACCCTCCGATTATGTGAACAAGAAGTTGAGGATGCCAACCGGTCTCTTCGAGAACTCACTTCGGCTACCATGAGTTATGACTATCCCGGGATCATTGTTTTTCCCGAGGGAGTGGGAAGCTTTAAGTTGAGACCGTCATTCATCAACTTGGTGAGCCAAAACCAATATGGTGGAGGTACTTTGGAAGATCTACATGCTCACATGGAGAGGTTCATCCGGAATTGCAACACTTATCGGGTGAACAATGTTCCGGCGGATGCAATTCGGTTGAGCTTGTTTCCATTTTCTTTGAAGGATGCAGCGGAGGAATGGCTGAATTCACAACCTCAAGGGAGTATGACTACTTGGGAAGACCTAGCAGAAAAATTCACAACAAGGTTCTTCCCAAGAGCTCTTTTGAGGAAGCTGAAAAAAGACATTATGAATTTTGTGCAAACCACTGAGGAAAATCTCTATGAAGCTTGGGAGCGCTTCAAGAAGCTATTGAGGAAATGTCCTCAACACAATCTCACCCAAGCTGAATTGGTTGCAACATTTTATGATGGTCTACAATACTCTTGGAGGTTTGGCCTAGATGCGGCTTCAAATGGGGAGTTCAATGCTCTTCCCCCACAAGCGGGGTATGACTTAATAGAAAAGATGGCAGCGAGAGCCATGAACTCTGAAAATGATCGCCAAACCCGAAGGAGTAAGTTTGAAGTGGAAGCTTATGACAAGCTCTTGGCCTCCAACAAGCAACTTACCGAACAAGTGGCGGAGATTCGAATGAATATTAAGGAGACCAAGGCTATTGGTGCAAGAATGACTTGTGTGGAGTGCAAGTCTTGTGGTGGACCTCATGTTAGTAACTTGTGTACTGTCAATGCTGAGAGCAATGAAGCCAAAGCTATAGCTCAAGGAAGCATATTTCCATCCTCAAATCATGAACCTCTTGTCCAAACACAAGTTGTTGGAAAGGTGAATTGCAAGAGGAGTTTAGAGGAGCTATTGGAGAGTTGCATCAACCGCATGAACAACAACCATAAGAACCAAGAGGCGGCTATCAAGAACTTGGAGAACCAACTTGGCCAGCTAGCCAAGCAAATGGCCGAGATACCTCAAGGTAAGTTTTCTCCCGATTCTTTAACTTTGTCTAAACAAGAGAATTTTGCTGTTGTTACCACTAGGAGTGGGAGAGTGTTACACGAGTCAAAGAAACAAGATGAGGGAGAGAAAAATGAGAAAGTACAGGAAGAATATAAGGGTGCTACGGAGAAGAGAGTGAGTGAACCAGTGAAAGCTAGAGTTGTGAGCACTCCTTCTCCTGAACTTAGTAAGATTCCATTCCCCAATGCTTTGGTCAAGAAAAATCTGGATAAACAGTTTTCTAAGTTTTTGGAAGTTTTTAAGAAACTCCACATCAATATTCCTTTTTCAGAAGCCTTGGAGCAAATGCCTATCTATGCTAAGTTCATGAAGGACATTTTAAATAAGAGGAGGAAGTTGAGTGAGGTTGATGAAACTATTATGATGACCGAGGAGTGTAGTGCCATTTTGCAAAGGAAAATGCCTAAGAAGAGAAGGGATCCTGGGAGTTTCACTATCCCAGTGGAGATTGAGGGGTTAACTGTTGTTGAAGCCTTGTGTGATTTGGGAGCGAGCATCAACTTGATGCCGCTTAGCATGTTTAGAAGGCTGAACTTAGGAGAGGTCACCCCGACCATGTTTTCCTTACAAATGGCGGACCGATCCCTAAAAACACCTTATGGGATCATTGAAGATGTTATGGTGAAGGTGGATAAGTATGTGTTCCCTGTGGACTTTGTGGTGCTGGACATGGAAGAGGATGCAAAGATTCCTCTCATTCTAGGCCGACCCTTCTTAGCCACTGGTAGGGCTAAAATTGATGTTGATAAGGGTCAGCTCATTCTCAGAGTTGGTGAGGACAAGGTAAGATTTTCGGTTTTCAATCCTAATTTGCAAACTAACATTAATGATGGTTTTGTTTGTGATATGATCAAAAGCTTGTCCAGGTCTTCAAAGGAGATCCCCAAGGTAAGTGAAAAAGATGTTGAGCTTAATAAAGCTCTCATCAAGCTTGTTAGTGAAAACAAGTATGGGGGGTCTAAAGATGAGAATTTCCAAGCCCACACGACCCGATTCACTCAAGCTAGTCACCTTGTAAAGATGGAAGGTGTGACTAGTGATGAGCTCAAGATTAAGCTTTTCCCTCACTCCTTGAAAGTACGATGGTTTAGATGATACCCTCTTTTGGGAGAAGTTTTTCCAAAAGTTTTGTGCAAGGTTCCTACCTTGCTCATGTGGTAAGAAGTGTGATGATAAGGAATTTCCTTCCTAACATCAAAGGAAGGAGAGTCCACCTAGGACTATAACTTAGGGCTGCTTGGGAGACAACCCAAGTCTTGTTTTCTTTTGCTTGTTTGGTTGTTGCATTTTGCAGGGAATGAGAGCATGGATTTTGGATGTAGGAGGTGTGTCTAAGGCCTCCATGGTAACTTGTAAAGGAGGTCGACTCTTTCCCTTAGTTAAGCTCATGCATTTTTACATATTTTTCTTTTGTAGCTTTTATTTTTCTTTTAATCATGCATTGTTTTGTTAGAGTCGTTTTTGGGTCTTTACTTCCCTATACTCACATGTTTTTGCCCTTAGTCATGCTCTCTAGCTTGTGCTGGTTTTTGAAAATGTTTTTATGAATACTTGTGTTGTCTTTTGGGGATGAGTGATTGCATGCTTTGGGGAAGAGAGGAGGAGACTTTGGTCTTCCGATTGTTTCTTAAGGATAGAGTTGGTGTGAGTCCATAAGGGTCTATCTTTGACCTTTCACCATAAAATGTCCCTGGAGGATCCTGACTCACTTGCAATTCTTGGTTCTGTGTTGATTTCGCTCATAGCATGCTTAGTGATTCTTGCTTTATTCTTGAGACTTGTAGGATTTCTTGAGATACTGAATTCGTTGTTTGAACATTGTCTTTAGTTGTCCCATTTGAGCCTTATTGGAGAATTTGTTGTAGCCAAGTTTTGGGACAGATGTTTGGTTGGAATATTGGGGAGTGATGGTCCTTGTTGTGTTGTATGGAGCTGGAAAAATGAGAAATAGTCTCTTGCCCCAAAAAGGAAAAAATCAGTGAAAAAGAAAAAGGGGAAAGAAAAAGAACTCCTAACCGAAAGTTGGAGTTGGAAAAGAAAAAAAAAAGAAAAAAGAAAAAAGTTCGAAAAGGTGGGTGCAAGAGACTTGTAAAAAAAGTGTGTTGTAAGCTCTGGGGTTATTAGAAGAGGACCACACTCAATGTGCCTGAAAGCCTAGTTTTCCCTTAGGGACCAACCACCATCATGTTTTTCCTAGCCAATGTTTCAACCCTTTTGGAAGTCTCTTTGAATATTTGCATGCTTAATCTTTGTTGCTATTGAGTGAATGACGTTCAGGACCTATGAACTTGCTTGTGTGCTCAGTGCACTAAATTAACATCTCATCCTAGGATTTTTAGTTCTATATGTTTCTCATGAATGGACTCTACACTCTTCTCTTTTCAAAAGATGCATGAAGTAGGTTGTTGGGTCTTTCTCTTGGAACTAGCTGTGATTACTTTGTCCCCCTGTTTTTGTGAGGTATTCCTTGTGAGAGCACTTGTTTGGGAGCATTTCTTGCGCTTGAGGGCAAGCGAGTGTTATTTACGCTCGAGGACGAGCTGTCGTTGAGTATAGTGGTGTGATGACCCTATTTTAGTAGTGTTTTTAGGGTCATTTCTTTGTGTGTTTTGAGTCTTTTTGTTGAGTCTCATGTAGTGTTTCATGCATTCTCATGCATTTTTATCTTTTCTTTAGTCTTTATTTTGCTTTGGTAATTTAGTAGTTTTATAGGGAGTTTTCTTGCATTTTGAGTAAAGTTTAGGTCTTGCATGGTTTTATTGTGTTAATTGAAGGATCTCTTGTGCTAATAAGCTCTTTGAGCTTCTAGAATTTTCCTTGGCTTGTTGGTTAAGTTTCAGATCAGGAACTGAAGAAGGAAGAAGGCCAATAAGCTTGGAATTGATGGGAAACTTAAAGAGGATTGAAAAAGGAGTTTCAGAAGCCAAAAAGCCCTTTTCAGGCGAGCTTAAGCGCCTAGGCGCTGGGGGATGGGCGCCTGAGCGCCAATTGGATCGATGTTTACATGATGCTAGAAAGGAATTGGCGCCTGAGCGCTCCTGATTGAGCGCCTGAGCGCCAATTACCTCCAGAGAGCTTGTTTTGGCTTGGAATTGGCGCTCAGGCGTGCTTAATTGGCGCCTAAGCGCACAGACTCGACCTATTTGCCTATAAATAGGCTTTTTGTCATTTCTTTTGGAACCTTTTGTCATTTTATCATATTTTCATAAGTTAGAAGAGAGGGTTTGAGTTCTAGAGCTTGAGGAGCTTTCCCTAAGCCCTATGTTTCAGGTTTCATCTTTATCTTCTTGTATGGATTTCATAGCCATGCTTGGCTAAAACCCCTTTTGTTTTGGGTTCTTTGTAAGACTTTGGATGTTTTAGCTATCAATCTTTTTCTATTCATGAAGTTATGAGTAAACCCTTGAATCTCACTTCTATGCTTTATCTTTCAAGCTTGAATGCATGCTAGCTTCTTACTTTTCTATAATCATAACGATAGTTTGTTGTAGAATTGGGACTTGTTGTGAGATTACTCCTTCTATACTTGCTGCTAGGAATAGAGGAAGGGTTGGGGTTTGTTGGCCTGATTTGTATGCTTAGTGCTTCTAGCAAATGTTTAGGTTATCAAGGAATTGAACCTATCTTTTGATTAGGAAGGGTTTTCTTTGCGAGGCATCGAAAGACAACTAACTAGGCTAGAACATCAAGGAGAGACTCAGGATTAATTGAATAGGAAGGTTTGCTAAAACTGAATTTGTTGAGCAAGAACCCAAGGCAATCTCATCTCTAAATTTCAATCGCTTTATTACTTGATCACTTGTCTTTTTACAAACTCAAGAAACAACCAATCATTAAAACTGAATTTTACTTGCTTTTCAACCTTGAACTTGAATCTTAAACTGAATTGCCACACCAATTCCCTGTGGTTCGATTATTTAAAACCCGGAGATATCTGTGCACTTGCAGATTGACCAACATGAACGTGCAGAGGTTCTTCTTCAGAGTTTACCAGATTCATATGATCAACTCGTCATCAATATTACAAACAATAATATTGTTGACCGTCTATCCTTTAATGATGTTGCCGGAGCTATTCTTGAAGAAGCGTCCAGGCGAAAAAAATAAGGAAGATCGTCAGGAGAGCTCAAAACAAATGGAAGCTTTGACGGTGACGAGAGGCAGATCAACGGAGCGTGGCCCCAGTGGGAGCCAGAACCAAGGTAGATCAAAATCTCGAAGAAAGATAAACCTCAAATGCTACAATTGTGGCAAGAGAGGGCACTTGAAGAAAGATTGTTGGTCCAACAGGAAGAGTGGTGAAAAATATTCTGAAGCAAGTACATCTCAAGGATGTGTTGCTAGTACCTCTGATGATGGAGAAGTCCTATACAACGAAGCAGCAGTTAGTACCAAAGGCAAAAATCGTCTCATTGATGTTTGGATAGTAGATTCAGGAGCAACATGGCACATGACCCCACGACGAGATTGGTTTTGCACTTATGAGCCTGTCTCAGAAGGAAACGTGTTCATGGGAAACGATCATGCCTTGGAAATTGTTGGAATTGGTACTGTCAAAATAAAAATGTATGATGGTACCATTCGCACTCTTCAAGAGGTAAGACATGTGAAAGGGTTAACAAAGAATTTGTTGTCTGTTGGGCAACTAGATGATCTCGGATACAAGCACGATATTCAAGGTGGGATCTTGAAAGTGGTGAAAGGTTCGCTAGTAGTAATGAAAGCAAAGAAGGTCGCTGCAAATCTATACATGCTTTTGGGAGATACGTGGCAAATGGCAGATGCATCAGTTGCAGTTGGAAGCCAAGAAGAAACAACGATGATGTGGCACCGCAGATTAGGTCATATGTCAGAACGAGGCTTGAAAGTTCTTGCAGAACGTAATCTCATACCTGGGCTCAAGTTAGTAAGTTTACCTTTCTGTGAGCATTGTGTGATAAGTAAGCAGCATAGACTAAAGTTTGCTAAGTCAACTGCTAGAAGCAAACACATACTGGACTTGATTCATTCTGATGTGTGGGAGTCACCGGAAGTATCCATAGGAGGAGCAAAGTATTTTGTATCATTCATTGATGATTACTCCAGGAGTTTGTGGGTGTACCCGATCAAGAAGAAGTCAGGTGTGTATTCAGTATTCAAGGAGTTCAAAGCACAAGTGGAACTTGAAACTGGGAAAAGAATTAAGTGCTTGAGGACAGATAATGGAGGATAATATACAGATGGTGATTTCCTGGCATTCTGCAAGCAAGAAGGTATTACGAGGCAATTTACAGTTGCTCATACACCTCAGCAGAATGGAGTAGCAGAGCGGATGAATAGAACTCTTCTGGAGAGGACAAGAGCTATGCTAAAAACAGCGGAATTAGCCAAGTCTTTCTGGGCAGAAGCTGTCAAAACTGCCTGTTATGTGATAAATCGATCGCCATCAACTGCGATTGATTTAAAGACACCAATGGAGATCTGGAAGGGAAAACCAGGTAATTATTCAACTCTACATGTGTTTGGATGTCCTGTGTATGTAATGTTCAACTCCCAAGAAAGAACAAAGCTGGATCCAAAATCCAGGAGATGCATATTCGTGGGTTATGCTGACAATGTAAAGGGGTATCGTCTGTGGGATCCCGCTGCCCACAAGATTATTGTCAGCAGAGATGTAATCTTTGTAGAAAATGAATTACAAAAGGAGCAGAAAAATGATGGCACCACAAAGGAGACTGCTACAGTGGAGATAGAGGAAAAGTCAGGAGGAGATGATTCTTCTGAAGCAGAGCCAGAGCACGAAGAACAAGAACCAAATGAGGTCAATGATGAAGAACCCAGGAGAACAACACGTCAAATAAGAAAACCATCATGGCACTCAGAATATGTGATGGCAAGTCATGATGCATATTGTCTTCTATCAGAAGATGGAGAACCATCAACCTTTCAGGAGGCGTTAAATGGTTCAGATGCTTCTCTATGGATGGCAGCAATGCAGGAGGAAATTGAATCCTTACATAGAAATAATACTTGGGAACTTGTTGAACTTCCTAAAGGTCGGAAAGCCATTGGCAACAAATGGGTTTTCAAAATCAAACGAGATGGCAACGATCAGGTGGAACGCTATCGTGCAAGACTGGTGGTCAAAGGATATGCTCAAAAAGAAGGTATTGATTTTAATGAAATATTCTCTCCAGTAGTAAGACTAACAACTATCAGAGCAGTCTTGGCAATGTGTGCCGCATTTGATCTACATCTTGAGCAACTTGATGTAAAGACTGCGTTTCTTCATGGAGAACTTGAAGAAGAAATCTATATGCTCCAACCAGAAGGCTTTGAAGATCATGAAAAAGAAAACTTGGTTTGCAGGTTGACCAAATCTCTGTACGGTCTAAAGCAGGCGCCGAGGTGTTGGTACAAGAGATTTGATTCTTTCATCATGAGCCTTGAATACAATAGGCTGAGTTCAGACCATTGTACGTACTACAAAAGGTTTGATGATAATGATTTCATCATTTTGCTGTTGTATGTGGATGACATGTTGGTGGTAGGCCCCAACAAAGATCAAGTCCAAGAATTGAAGGCACAGTTGGCTAGGGAATTTGATATGAAAGACTTGGGACCCGCAAACAAGATTTTAGGGATGCAAATTCACCGAGACAGAAAAGACAGGAAGATTTGGCTTTCTCAGAAGAATTATCTTCAGAAAGTCTTGCGGCGCTTCAACATGCAAGACTGTAACCCAATCTCAACCCCACTTCCTGTTAATTACAAATTATCCTCAAGTATGATTCCTAGCAGTGAAGCAGAGAGGATGGAGATGTCTCGAGTACCGTATGCATCAGCAGTGGGAAGCCTTATGTACGCTATGATTTGCACTAGGCCAGATATTGCTCAAGCAATTGGGACGGTCAGTCGGTTTATGGCAGATCCAGGCAAAGAGCATTGGAATGCTGTGAAGAGGATCCTGAGATACATCAGAGGAACCTCAGGTGCTGCGTTATGTTTTGGGGGATCAGAATTCACTATCAGAGGCTATGTTGATTCAGACTTTGCAGGTGATCTTGATAAAAGAAAATCTACTACCGGCTATGTGTTCACACTTGCAGGAGGAGCAATAAGTTGGTTATCCAAATTGCAGACTGTTGTAGCTTTGTCTACTACAGAAGCAGAATACATGGCAGCTACTCAAGCATGCAAGGAAGCTATTTGGATTCAAAGGCTGTTGGAAGAGCTCGGGCACAAGCAACAGAAGATTATTGTGTATTGTGATAGTCAGAGCGCCTTGCACATTGCAAGGAATCCAGCCTTTCATTCCAGGACAAAGCACATAGGAGTTCAATACCATTTTGTTAGAGAGGTAGTAGAAGAAGGAAGCGTGGATATGCAGAAAATTCACACCAAAAACAACCTAGCAGATGTAATGACGAAGCCGATCAACTCTGATAAGTTTGCATGGTGTAGGTCCTCCTATGGCCTATTAAAAACGTGAGTAGCATGGAACTGGCAAGGTAGAGAAAATTTTACAAGATCACAAAAGTGACTTTAAGTGGGAGAATGTCAGCAACTATGCAGCAACATTTAATGTTGCTGGTTGTAGTGATCAAATTGATCACTCAAACTTCTTCATGATATATTAAAGAATAGAATGTAAAGCCACTTTTGTTTGCTTAACAATGAAGAAACAGAGACAAGTGGCCATGAAGAGATAAGAAGCAAAGCCGGCAGTGAAGAGATAGAAGCAAAGCAAGAGGCGGTGAAAATTTCCTATAAATAGGAGTGTATTCATTTGTTTCATTGCATCTCAATCTCACATAGCTGAATTGTTAGAGACAATATACACCACCAACAAAGCAATTCAACGTGAATTGTTGTTTGAGAGAAAAAGTCCAGAGAGGAAAAATTAGTATTTCCCTTGGTAATGTTCTCCTAGTGAGTGTTTTCTTGTTCTAGAGCTGTTGTAATTTCTTCCACATAGTGAAAAGTTTTTCTACCGGTGCCCGTGGTTTTTCCCTTATCTGTTGAGGGTTTTCCACGTAAATATTGTGTGTCAATTTCCTACTCTCTCATCTCTTATTTTAGTTGCGTGTTATTATCTTGCTACTTTGGTACCCAACAGTCTTTACCTTCCTCTGTTATGGAAGCACTAGTCATTGAAAATTCTTGAGTCTTCACCGTTTGATTGAGACATATTCTCACAATCTCTATTCTCTCCAACAAGCTTCTCCAGGGGTTTCGCTTGCCATGCCCTCAGCGGGTTTTCTCATGTGTTTCTTTTTTAGGTTTATATTTGCCAAATTATATTGTAGTCAGCATTAGGGCTATATTGTATTCGTGATTTATTTCTCTATTTTTATTGTATTTACTTACATGACATCCTAGTGGAACACATGTCGGGTTCCACATGATAAAATGAGAGCCAAATAGGCACTCTTGGTTATCAATTGGATGGAAATCCCCAATTTTGACAAATATAAAGTTTGGGAATTGTTATTCAGACCCCCCCAAAAAATATTCAGAATGAAGGAATTTTCTGAAACCCGAAATTACCCCTTCCGAACGCACCTTTAAATTGCGTGACAGTCGCAGTTTGAACATCATGTTCCGAGTGCGACACGAACGCACACTGAGAGTGCGTTGGTGACGCACTTTTACGGGTTACCTCGTCACGCCTTTTACGTGCTTCTTCTTTCTTTTGTAGGGTGGCGGCTTCACGCTCCTTACATACCGATGTCGTGGGGAGATTCTACTACCATGGCTAGAACGGTTGGCCGGGGGCAAATTCAAATTCTTTGTTCTTGGCATATCTGAACCAACATTGGAAACATAAGACTCAAAACAGAACAAAAACATAAAGGCATTGAAGCTTTGACAGATAAGGGTCTAAGACACACTCTTCGGGTGCGTCTTGGTCGCACCTCTAAGGTGTGTATCAAGCGCACCCTTAAGGTGCGTGTATTCTGAACACGCGCCTTCAAGCTGCGACACGGACGCATCTACAAAGTGCGATAAAAACCATAACAGAATGGGTCGGGTCGCGTAACGAACCTATATTTCGGGAAGAATCTTTGGTGGTTGGCAGCAGAAGGTGGCGATGGGGGTGGCGGTGACTTCACTCGGTTGCGGTGTCGCTGGCGGAACCGATGGCGGTGGCAGGCGGAGGCAGTGGAGGAGGATGCGTGAGAGAGGGAGGGAGATTTTGAATGAGGAAGATTTAAATGAGTGAAATGTGTTTGGGGGAGGGGGGGTTTCGGAAGTTTGAAGAAGTGGGAGAAGTGGGAAGGGAGGGGGAGTTAGTGGGACTGTCACTGACCCTTATCTGTCACCAATTTTGAGGGGTCTGAATAGCTGTGGGGGGGGGTCTGAATAACAATTCCCATAAAATTTTGGGATCAAAATTTCTCTTTTCAAGATCAAATAAGCAAGTCGCAATCAAAATTGCTCGTTTACTACTCGTGATGGTGCAAACATACAGTGGATTGGAAGTGTTTGTGTGTTGTTGCTCTCACTGCTACAGATGGTGCTGATCCCACACCATGCTATCTCTTGATGTCTCTCTTTCTCTTTTTTACTTGATCAATTCTCTCCTTTCTTTTTACTTATATCTTTGCTTAATTGCTTTTTGCTTCTACTGCGTGGCTCCTTTGCTTGGCCACTTCTTTTGCTCTTGTTCTCGTTTTTTTATTTGGGATTAAAGCACTCCTTGTGCTATCTTAATGTATGTATTTGTTTGACTTAAAAAAATAGATAATGGACTAAAACATATAGTTCAAGGGTATTCAGCAACAAATAATAATAACTTGAGAGTTCATACTTGCATACCTACTAGTTCAAATACCATTGAAGGTATTAACAGAAATAAATAACATAGGACTATATATTCCACTTATGCCTTAATTCACCTGTAAACTTGAAATGTAACACCCCGATTTCGGTGGTGTCACTTTAGTGACTTTAAATCAATAGTGCGGAAAATGCGTAAATATTTTTTTTCGTTTTCTTTTCAAATAGAAGACTTAACATAATGAAGACTCAACCCAAAGATAATAAACATAAAGTAATTGGGGATAGTGCCCGCAGGCGAATAAGTGCATCCCATGGTCAGAGCCATGAGTTTTATGAATACAGTTTTCAAGGAGATAAGTCAGCCCCAAAACGGGAAATGACAATCAGAGCTGTGAAAACAATCCCCCCATATAATACACTCCTAACATCGACCCTCATCCGATCATGCATGAAGTCCGGGTCCACGTCAAAGGCTCAGTAGTAGTCATTGCGCTCCGGATCCTCCCCGAACGACGATCCATCTTGAATCAGCTGTTGGACGTCTGGCAGCAGGCCGACCGCCCAAACACAACCATACACACAAAGCCAAGGCGCTAGGGTCAACTCACAGAATATAATAGATAATACAAGCAACATGTGATGAATAAAGGGGTATATATATATAGGTTGTATATATTCATATAAGTTCTGTATCGTCTACCCTAAGGTATATACATAACATGTTATCAGATTTCTAAATTCAATATTCAATATCTCAACAGTTCAATAAGTTATATCTCGAAAACTCGATAAGCAATATATCAACGAATATAGTTAAATGCATGGTATGCCAATGCAATGTCATGCTCAAAATATGATCCGGATAAAATGTCACCCTCACGATGACTCGAAGCATCTCGCTCCGCTGTGAAGCAGCACGCTCCTGTGAAGCATCTCGCTCCTATGAAGCTGCACGCTCCTGTGAAGCAGCACACTCCTGTGAAGCATCTCGCTCCTATGAAGCTGCACGCTCCTGTGAAGCATCTCGCTCCTATGAAGTCCGATCTGAGATCGTCCTTCGGAAAGCAGCACACTTTCCAAGAAATGTATGCATGAATGCAATATGGTTAGCCAAACAACGAATCGTCCTCACCAAGGCACGCGTGTCTAGCTAGAGTACATTGTCTCTACAATACCCTAAGGTAAACAAGGAAGTGCTAGTCGCATTTGGTAACTTTCCTAGTCACTTGGGCTCACCGTCTCGATGGCCAACCAAACTGCTCAACGAGCAAAAGAATGCAGCTCGCACTCAGTGACCTTTCAACTTACCATGGCTCACCATCTCGATGGCCAAACAAACTGCTGAAAGAGCGAAGGAGTATTCGACATACTCAGAAACTTGCAGTTTTCCCATAACTTGGATTCGACGACAATTCTCATTTTCCAAAACTAATGTTCAAGCCCTAAACTTTCGTCTTAGTCTTTTATCATTATATTAAGGGTTTTGAGGTTGTTTAATACATTATGGAGGTTCATTATGAAATTGTTTAAGTTTCGTCTCTAATCCTATTAGTTTCAAAGATCCCATAATTCCAATGATTCCCTGGAGAAGGTCTCAAAACAAAAGGTCCATCATCACCCAAGTAATGGCCCGAGAAGTTCCCAGGTAAGCTGGCCGGGCACAATGCCTCATTAAAAGCCCTTCTTGCCTTAGACAGAACAACTCAAGTTCTTACGTGAATTCAAATGGGGTTTTTCCAATACCATTTTCAAACTCAATTTTCCTTTGAGAAGGTCTCGATCCATAAAACAATAATAGGGTACGAACCTCGGTCCGTCCCATCAAACTTTATCTAAAAACTCGTCAGGAGTCTGGCATAACTACCCGTTATCCACTATCTTGACGTTCCTCACTCATTCGCACAATTGCACGTTATATTCAATATAGTCAGCAATTCAAGTGCGTAATAGAAAGACACATTATAATCAATATAATCCAAATATCATGTGAACAAATAATCACATAGCCTATAGTTAACCATTTAACAATTAAGCATGCGAGTCAATTATCAACATATCAATGCGATAAATCATAATCTCCCATGTCGGCCGAAGCCCAGAAAACGGAGACACACGTCTCAATCAGTTCACTCGGCCGAAGCCTTCAGAAAACATTTTCAATCCAGACAATTCATATGCATAAACAATAAATCAAGTCGAATTTATCGACGCCTACAAAGCATTAGCTAGCAAGTAAGTTGCCCTAACCTTGAACTCGTCCAGTGTGTTCAAGCAAGGCTCCTTCACAATCCTCTTTTCCTGCTCCAAGTGTTCCTCCAAACGAATCTTTGAGCAAACGAAGCGAAGGTCAATCAAAACAAGTCAATTCGGTCAATATAACACTAACTAGCGTTAGACAAAGCTTAAGAAGCTTCGGAGTACAATTTTTAAGCATGAATAGACGACATAACCTCGTTCGCTAAAACGAGCATAACTCGAGCTACAGAACTCGGAATGACACGAAACCAGCGCCAAAATTTCGACAATCGGAAGAGCTACGCAATGGCTCAGGTCATAGAGACCCAAAAATTATTTTTGGACACGGTACTCTAAGCAATAGGTTTCGGCCACTATGTAAAATAGGGTTTCCGAACTTTTTCTTCGATCTAAATCTTTTCCTAGGTATTCTTAGGCGATATCTAGGCCAAGGAAACTCTCAGAAAAAATATTGAATCGAAAACTGTCGCAGGGGTATTTTGGTCATTATTTTCAGCTCAGAATTTCAAAATCAGAGTTTCGAAAAACAAATTAGATGGGGTTGATACTAACGACGATTATGACGACTAATCCTACTAGCACTAAGCTAAGGCGATAGTTTTCAGCCCAAAGGTTGAGACTTTGCTTAAAAATGGGTATTTTAAGCAGAAATTGATTCCGGCGGAGTTCCGGCGACATAACGGAAAAACTAATCCGACAGAAGTGCTCTTGGGCACGTAAGGAAGATGTTTAGAATCAAAAATGAAGTATTCAAGATAGTTTTGCAAAAACCTCAAAACTATGAGCACAGAAGGACATAGAGAAAAGCTATGGAAAAAGACGACCAGAGGTAAGGAAAAGCGACTATACCTCGAAACCTTGAAGTAGCAACTGTTTAATTGACGATCCAGCAAGAAATGAACAAAATCTCTTCTCCTCCTCCTCCTAGCAAACTCGCGGCTTCAAGAGAGAAAATGGGTGAGTTTTTGTGTTTTGTGAGGTTTTTGTTTCAAGCTTCAACATATATATATAGGGAATGAAATGGAAGATATTTTGTAAAGATTGGATAAGGATGGATAGATATTTATCAAAGATATTTTGAGAAGATATTTTGTGAAGATATTTTTGAGAAGATATTTTGTAAACCGGTACAGATTTGTTTAGATATCGGAGGATTTAGCTCATAGAGTTAAGATAAAAATATGAGAGTGATTTCCGATTCTTCCTACCGATTCCAAGGTATTCTAGACACGATATTCTCCCCGCTGAATCTTCTAATTCTTCAAAGAAATATCGGTATGATTTTTGGTTTTCGAGGCTTGTTTTTAATGCTATATATTGAGGTTGGCAAAACGCGGGAAAATGAAAGTTTCGCGAATCTGATTTTTCCGGCTTCATTCTCCATGAATTCTAAGATAGGTTTTGGCGACATAAATCCAAAACTAAGAAAAGGTTTCCTTGTATTTTTGGTAACTAATGCAAAGTCGGTGTAAAACTATTTTACCCGATAAGTTGCTTTTTGCATCGGATGTCGGAATAGAAAACTTCCTTCTGAAGAAAGATTGAAATCATCGAGAGAAATGGGTGTACGCGTGTAGAATCTTCATTTGAAGCTCTGAATAGAAAAAGTCTTCATCGTCGGGTGATTCTAGGGTTTTGAAATACCAGGGTTTTGGTTTCGGAAAACTTCCGATGATTGGAATCGGACGTTCGTAGATTCTAGAGTTTCGCCTCGAAACGATTGTGATATATGGAAAAAGAGAAGTTCTAACATTTCTCTGAAGATTTTTGGACTAAATTCCTACAGTGTTCCAAGGGTGGAACGCAGTTTGATTTCCTAAGGTTCTTGTCCTAGGTTTTAAAACGAATATTAGTCGTGCTATAACTTAAATCGACTTCGATACAATCCTTTGACTTTTCCTGAACTTTCTCGTTCATAAATTTATTCCATTCGATAAACTCTTGTTCAGGTTTTCCCTTCACGATACGTCAAACCTAATCGTAAATGGAAATCTCTTCCACTTATTCTAAGCTTAAAACTTGGGTCTTACATGAAACACGATTTAGCTGAGTACTTGGTCATTTCAAAGCCATATATATCAATAGTTATTATAGATGAACACACATCCAAGCGGTTCCAACACCTCACATATACCTAATTTTTCTCTCCATCTTTCTCGCTTATCAGATCATATATTACATCATTATTTATTTCCATTTCTCTCCCTGCATGTCTACATAGTTGAGTGTCTACCCAATATTTTCCATACAGACTAGTTACTTCACAAGTCCCAAATTTAGGATACCCCATGAAGTTTGAGGCCAAGATTTCTCCCTTGCCTTCATCAACAACACTCTTGTCCATGCAACCCACCCTTCCCAAGAAGTTCTCTTGTCCCAGGGACACCCCCATTCCAACAGAAGCCTCAGCCCTCTCTCTGCTTCTCTCTCAGCCTCTTCAAATCTACCACTCACCAAATAAACCTGACTCAACACCACATATGGCTCCCCAACAAAGGGGTTCTTCTCAATAGACGCTAACAACAACTCCTCCACCCTCCCCAATTCTTCAAATGGGTTTTTTTTCACATCACAAACAGCTTCCCAATACAAATCCCTAGCAACTATCTGATCCCCTGCATCCAAAACTTTCTTACAGTTATCAAAAACAGGTGGAATCACAAGCTCAATTTCTTCATCCCTCTCATGATCATGATAATCATGACCAAACCCTTCCCTTTTCTTCCTCTCTTCCATGAAAATCTCTTCCTCTCTCACAATCAAATTGTACAATGCCCCCATCCTTGAAATTGAATTCAACCACAGACCTGGCTTACCATCTCCCGGCCAAAGAGCCCCAAAATTGTTGCCGGAAAACTCGAGGCGGCCATTGACGTTATCAAACAGAATGTCCTGGAAACCAAAGAGCTGGTCACAGAAATCCGCCATGGTCATCATGAGGAACACCGCCACCACTCTCCTCGAGAGACACACATCTTCACCAGTGCGAATATGCTTCACATGGATCCCCTCAGCAGGAAGAAGAGCCTGCAATTTCTTCCTCCAATCCGAAGATTCATCTTCATCTTCATCTAATGCAACTGTTAAAGATTTCTCCGACTGGTGAAGGTGTTGGAGAAGCTCGGGATCGGAGTAGTGGAAGAGGAGGTCATCGTGGATGAGTTGCTGGCGGGGCACGACGCAGAACAAGTGAACCAAGCGCTCGGCTTGGTGGCCGACGTGGCGGCGGACGATGTCGCGGGAAGTTGAAGGGTCGAAGATGGCGAGGTTGACGTAGGAGTTGGAGTAAGCGGAGTGGAAGAGGCCGCAGAGGGAGACGGAGCGAGGGGCTTTCCAGAGGTGGAGGATGCGGTGGATGTCGAGGAGGTGTTGGAGGAAGCTGCCGTGCTTGTGCCAGCACTCGCCGGCGCCGGCGGATTGCAGGACTGCGACCAGCGAAGGTAGGTCCTTGTCGATGGAGGCGAGCTCGCCACGGAGGAAGGGTCGAGCTCGCTCTATGAGGTCTTGTAGGTATTCACTTGGTGGTGGAGATGGCATGGTATATAGCTAGTGAGTGAGTGAGGGATGAAGAACGGTGCACCCAACTGACCCAATAAATATATAATGGGAAAAACTGAAAAGTGATACTAATTGAGAAGGAAAAATGTTTGGAACACCACACCGTTGTCTTTATAGAGCCATATAGAGAGAATAATGAAGATAATGCATCATGTGATATATCTAAAAAGTGAGAGATGAAGGAAAAAAAATGTAGTGTTTGGTGAGTTCTCTTATAGTTCATAGTTTATGTATTATAATGAATTGAGAATTTATAATTAATCATGCGATAGAAAAAAGGTTATCCCTAATATGCACCGCTTGTTTTAACCGGTTATAGTAGGTCGGTACTTCTTTTTTTATAAAAAAATATCATAAAAAATTTATTATATACGTTTAATTTAAATAAAAAAAGATTTGTTGAATTGTTATAGCAGGTTAAAATAAGTAGGGTAAAATTATACTACTTTAAAAGTGGTGTGTAATTAGGGTCCTTAGAAAAAAAATAGGAAGAAAAAAAAAAGTGATATTTACATTTCTATTTTTTATTGAAAATGAGAGATAGTTTTTTTTTTTTAGATAAGCGTGAAAATGAGAGATAGTATCGAGTGATGTGGTCGACGTTGTTGCCGTGTTGCTCTTGCATGCTTTTGGTTTGGTTACGATTAACAAGGACAAGAGATCATTTAGATAACAAGTTGACAAGACGACAATGAGAGTGAGGGAGGGATCAGACACAAGGTAACGGTACAATTGATCAGGTTCATGAATCGCTGTGTAGGATGGCAAAATGTTTATTAATTATGTGCCAGCTTGTTTGTCCCATGTCTTTTAGTTGGTTGGTTGAGAATTTGAATTTAAATTTTAATAATGTGTCAGTCCAAATAATTTGTATTTTTATGGGCTAATGGCGAGTTGGAATGGGTTTTCGCCAACCTATATTTCACTCTTACTAGAATTTCCTACCCGTGCGTTGCACGGCAAATTTTACTATTGTATTTGAACATGAGAATAAAAAATTTGAGATGCTAAGAATGAAAGTACAATCATCATAAGAGTATAGATAATTTAAAAACATAAATTGAGTCACTCAACTATAGTAATTTAAACTCATACAACCATTTAACAAATATAAAGGTTCCGAAATAAAGGATTTAACTGGCCAAAATCTTCATATTTGCACATAATATTATTTTCATGTTCATTTCTTCCCGTGCAGCTTGTAACCCTATAATTTATACATAAATAAATATCATCAAATTAACATTTTCTAATCTATGGACTATATTTTTTTCATTATCAAATTATCATATTTTTATATATATTAATTTCTAAAATTAGCTTGAAAAGTGAAGGAAACTGAATTATATTAAATCAAATCTTTGAATTAGATATAAAATGAAATTATTTACATGTAAAAATGTTAGTCTCAGTAGTTTACAAAGAAAAAAAGGGTAAGTAGAATTTTATTTTATGTAGTTTTTCATGCTCATTCCGCCTCGTGGGGCTTTAAACCTTGTAATTTATACATGAACAAATATTTTGAATATTAATGATTCCTAATTTCATCGTCAAATTATCGTACATTATAAATATTTATACATATTTAATTCTACAATTATTTTAAAAATTAAGAAAAATTAGTAATGCATACTCTCTGTTCCAAAATGGTTGTTGTTTTCACTTTTAACTTTTTACATATTTGCCAAAATGACTGTTATTTATTTCAAGACTATTCATCACATCTATATAGCCTCATTTATTATGGTATCTACAACCTACCACCTCCTATCCACACCAATCACAATTCTCACAAATCACATAACCAATAATCAACATTGTCTTCCTTTGACCAAACTCAACTTTAAATAGAGATTTTTAGTCAAATTTTTTATCAGTTACTGAGCTCTTAACCTACGTGTATTTTCTCAAACAATAACCATTTTGGAATAAAATAAGTAATTAATAAATTAATTTTTATATTAGTTTTTACATAAAATTATTAACATGTAAACTATAACTCCTCGTGAGCATTTCTTTTACCTTGTAACTTGAATAGAAATGAAAAAAAAAAATAGATGGTTTTAGAAAAAAAAAATGAAAATAGATAATAGCTTTTACCTTCATTTATGAATTTATATTTCATTTAACCAAAAGTTAATCATAATTTAATTTAATGGATAGCAGCCCAACATTGGTATGGTCTCTAACAGATCAACAAATTCTAAAAAAGTCAAGAAAAGAGATAAAAAGAATCCAAGTGAAGGAGAAAGGACAGTTAATTGCCTCAAGGAATTAAAAGTCAATTTTTTATTTTCTAAACAGCCTGACATTTAACTGATAACAAAGTAGAAAAATGTCCTAAACCCATAATTCAAGCTCCTATACAGAACAATTTAAATTTCATATTTTCAACACCAGATCCAAACACACTACAAAGCTCCAGTGTCACTCAGCAAAAGCATTTCAGCTGGACTGACTCCCATAAACTGGGATCCTTCAATGGTCTAGTTCTAAATTGTACCTGTACAAAAAAAATATTGACTAAGATCCCAATGATAGAACTTGACTAAAGTCTCTTCATCTAAGATGAAATCCTTCATAGACTATATTAAAAATTTATAGCCAACTACTCCATCAATAAGAGTATGTAGAGATTGAAAATTTGTCAGGTTACCAAACCCTGCAGGGACCTCACCTTCAAACTTATGCAGCACTTCAGAGGCTCACAACAAAGTTCTAGCTCACAACAAAGTTCTTGAGATTATAGCCTAAAATATAAATAATTGAAATTAAAAAAAACTATTGAAGAAGCACTCATATATTAATTAAAATAAAATCAAAAGTGTAAGCAGAGTTCTGGAAAAGTACAAAGAAAGGGTTAAATTAAGATAAATAAAAACTGTACAGAGATATCTACATCTATATCAATGGGTCATGCCCGAAACAAAAACTATCAAGTAATGGCATTGCAGGTGAACAAATTAATTGAACCATTCAAGTTGAGTTGAGAGTGGAGACAAAGAAAAGCATAAAACTAAAAATAATAAAATGAACATAACCATTGATAATAAAAAGAAACCATTACAGCAAGTATATCAAATAAACATGTTTGATATTTGATATACGAAATGTGCTAAAAGCTTTATAGAAGCAACCGAAAATATAAAATGTTTAAGATATTCAGATCTAAAATAACTATAGATCCAAGATTCCAATCCAAGCTTAGTGCAATCACAACCTGCGACATTCAAAATCAGAGGTATTATTTTTCTAGACTTCCACTAAATGGCCTACAAATGCAAAATTTCTTATAAACTCTTCAATTTGGAGGAAATATTAATGGTTATCTTGGTCAGCACCTATCATAGACCTTTTCAAATCAGATTATACATCTCCTGTTTTACTAATATGAAAGTAGCCAAAAACAACCCATTCTAAAAGTTGCACAATTTAAAGAAGACACATAACAGTCAAAACCAAGTACATCCACCAGTTATGAATCAGTCGAAGAGTATGAATTGAGGAAATTTTCAATTTTTATTGCCTATAAAAATTGTTGACTTGTTGCTGATGTATTTCCAACTTCCTTATGTTAACTTATTGCTGATATATTTCCAACTTCCTTGAGTCCTGCTTCCTACAAATGATAAAGGAATTACTCAAATGAATAAGAATGAAATAGGGAAAGGACCTTTACTTTCTCCAGCCATAAAAACACTAAGAAAGAACGATTATTCCAAAAAAGACCCAAATGTCCGATATGAAATTTAAATAGTCGTAGCATACAGTCAGTATAGCTTGGTAGCAAAAGATTTATGCAAATACATGAAATTTAAAGCTTCTGCACTCTTAGAAACAGAATAGAAGCTCCAAAAATCAATCAGCTGGAAAGTAACAAATAGTCTTCACAATCTCAGAGTATAATGAATAACGAAAATGAAATCTAAACAACAAATTCAACACAGATTGAAAATACAAACTAACAAAAACATAGAATAGAATCATATATAAAGCATCTGCAATACAATTAACCTTGGACAGGACAGTCCTTCTCTGCCCTCTAGGATAGACCCTGGAGAGGCTCTCCATTATGAAGGTCCTGTGGAAAAGGAAAAGGGACCAGATTCAGTTCTAGGCAAAAGAAAAACTCAACAATAACATAATCAGAATCAACAATGAAGAAGATACCTGATAGATCAACCCCTTGGAGGGTGAAGGGCATTCAAAGTCTCTTGAAAGAATCAATGGTTGAGACGCCATCAACATTCATAGCCATGGAAAACGACGGGAAGGCAAAAGAGGAAAAAGGGAAACAAACCAAAGGTTGATTGAGTCTTGAATAACCAAGAAGATCCTTATATAGAGAGAAAATGGGGCTGTATGTGCAAAATCCGAGTTAGGGTTTTGACACAAACCTGGAAAACGAAAACAATAAATAGGGAGGGTAGCGTGAATGCACACTGGTAATTGGAGATAAAAAAACGTGTGGCGGCGAAGTTGGGGAAAGAGATTGGATAGAGGTAGCGGCGGTGAGAGAACATCTCGAGAAGGGGAGTGGGATCGACATATGTGGGGAGAAGCATCACGCATGCTTGATTAGGTTAGGAAAAAATTGAATTGGGGAAAGAGATGATGGAAATAGAGCTGTGTTTAATGCCTGAAGGGAGTTTTAGCGTTGGAGAGGGAGAGAGTGCAGAATGGGGGAGTTCTCCAACAATTGATCACGTGAAAAAATCAAAAAATAAAGAATACAGAAAGGATAGGAAAGAAGGAGTAAATCACTTCTTTTTTATTTGATTTTTTTTAATTTTTAATTTTTTTTATCTAAAATTCAATAACTAAATTTTAAAAAGTATTAAGTGTATGATATTTGGAAAGATTGATGAAATTTATTAAATAAAAAAATATCCTAAATTTATTTAAACCCATAATTTCTAAAAGTAAAAAAAGGATCCAAATAGTTAAAAAAAAATCAAATATATTATTATAGGAAAGTTTGATACATATATATATAGTCATAGATAATATAATTTTGTTTATTATCATAAATTCATTATAATTATAATTAAGGTACATATTTATACCAAGAAAAAAATGTACAGATAAAAATTGATTGATAAAAAAAATGCCATGAAAGGCTTCATCGTGAATGAGGGAGTAATTTTATGTTTTTTTGGAAACAAACAAAATAGTGGGAGAGAGAATGAGTTCTTAATAATGAAGGAAGATAGTGGGAGAGAGAATGGTGAGTGGAGCTTGATAAAAAAACAGAAAAAAGAAGAAAATGCCACGTGTACAGTAAAAAGGAGAGAAGAGCTTGTAGAATGTCATGTGGAATTCCACTATGTCTAAGATTGCATGAGAGAGCAGAATGCTTGTGGTTGCGACACATCAGCATTTAGTCCTTTGAAACTTTGCTCTTTTAATAGTATTATTGATTTGTAAGTTGATGAATTCTGTGGTACTCAGAAATTGTTTTGGGTGTGGTACCCCATGTGATATTTTAAGTTATAATTTTGTTGAAAAATGGTGAAATAATTTATTATTGCAATTTTAAAAAGTTTAATGATCGACTTAATGAATTAATAGTGAGTTGAAGGGTGACTTTGTCTCTATAATTTTGGGTAGTATATGGCTGTGGTTTCCTATGTGATCTGGTTTATGCAGAGTGGATTTCTCTTATATTGTATTGGTGGGGAATGGAGCATGCCATTTTGAATTCTTTCTCTGTTGGTTATCTTGGGGCTATTATTAGTGTTGAGCGACCTATGGTGTTGTTGGCTTTCTTGTTATTATTTTTGGTTATGTTGGCTGAGGTGGATTTGGTTGGTGGAGCACTACATTGTCTTGGATCAATTAGCTGTTTGCTTGGCCCTTTGGTGGTGTCATTTTGGCTTTGTAAATAATGTACTCTTTTTCCTTACTAGGTTTTTCTCTAGGGGGTTTTCCTAGTAAGGTTTTAATGAGGCATGTTTGCAATGCCTTGCTCCCAAGGGGTTTTTTCTTTTCTTTTTTACTTCTTATGTAACTTGAGTTGTAATTTTTGTAGCTATCATTAGCTCTCCTTGTATTGGGTTGAAGTACCCCTTGTACTTCTCTTCAATATATTTTTTGGCTTAGAAAAAAAACAAAGAGTTTTTAAGTTTGTTTTTGTTATATAATACACAATTTGAAAATTAGGATTTTTAGCTCAACTTGCAATTATGAGAGATCATCTTAATTCCTTTCATGTCAAGATCTTCTTCCTTCATGCTCCACCCATATTAAACCTCCAAATCTTCCTCCATCATCTTCTCTAAGTTTAAATTGTATGTTTTCTATTGATTTATATCATTTTAGGTATCACGCCTTGTGTAACGCCCCAATTTCACAACTGAGGAGTCACATTAGTAACCTAACAAAGTCTAAGGACTATTTCGTAATCCTAAGAAAACACAATAATTTTTTTCCTTTTCAAAACAACTAAACACAGTTTAATACATAACATAGTCTTAATTAAACAACTCGTTCCCGACATATAATAATAGTGTCTTACAATATCATAAACCAGTTTCCAAAATAAGTGCGCACACTTAAACAGTGGCGAAATAAGGTTTAAACAACAGAGTTTTCAGATGGAGAAAGAAACTCAGACATAGTCCTCCAAAAAGAAAGCAGCAACTGCTTCAACCACCTTTACTCGACCGCCCACGGTCATGATCTCCAACTCGAACAACTAAACTTCAGCGGAAGGCTCTCCATCGCCTAATAGCGTTAAGCGCCCAAACAACAAGTAGCAAATAGAAAGGGTTAACTCCATGCAATTACCATGTATAAAAGAGAAAATCATGTTATTCAAATTTAATTACCTAGCATGGTAGATAAACCAGCAACATAACTATACTCATATATCAACAACTTAACATATAACATCAAATCAGATATCAAAATCCTCAACAATATAACCTCAATTCGGATATCAGTAATCCTCAACAATATAACGACAAATCAGATATCGACAATCCTCAACAAAATAGATTAACTCAGCTATCAACCACTTAACATATCAGATGACAATAAAACCAACAATATGAGTCAATCAATAACGTCTTAATCAGACGGGACAACCAGGTGAACACAATCACCTGACAGCCACTTATACGTCACACAAGACGGGACAACCAGGTGAACACAATCAGCCACTTATACGTCACACAAGACGGGACAACCAGATGAACACAATCACCTGACAGCCACTTATTGCGTCACACAGGGCGGGACAACCAGGTGAACACAATCACCTGACAGCCACTTATTGCGCCACACAAGGCGGGACAACCAGGTGAACACAATCACCTGACAGCCACTTATTGCACCACACAAGGCAGGACAACCAGGTGAACACAATCACCTGATCGCCTCTTAGGCTTAGGCCCTAAATGCCAAGCCAATCAACAACACTGCCCATACCAATTATTAATTCGGAGTAACCACATGTTATTCCTATTATCAGCGAACATAAATCAATTCAATTGCATACCAACTCAGTTCAATGACAGAAACCAGTAAACGGCCAAAGCCTCTCAGAAAACGGAGACACACGTCTCAATAAGTTTACTCGGCCGAAGCCTTTAGAAAACATTTGGCACAAGCCTCAGAAACAGTCAATATAAGCAAGCATACAACATTGCAAGCATAATAATCATAATCATCTGCCAATCAATATAAACATCTTCATCTCAAACGCATGCAGTGCGATAAAAGCATGCAAGACTCAAAGACGCGCTAAAACTGAGTTACCCTTACCTTCGTGAGTAGAAGTTGGGCATGGAAATTGCGAACCTAGAACAAAGAAAACACATTCATCAACACAAGCTTCACTAGGAGTAACACGATCTACTAATACTAATCGAAATCGTAAGGAAAGCCTCTAAAGCTTCAGAGTTCCTATTTAGGCACAAATTGACAACGGAGACTTCGTTCGCTAAAACGAGCATAACTCGAGCTACAGAACTCGGAATGACACGAAATCGGCGCATAAATTTCGACAATTGAAAGAGCTACGCAATGGCTCAGGTCATAGAGACCCAAAATTTGGACACGGTACCCAAGCAAATAGGTTTCGGCCACTATGGAAAATAGGGTTTTCGAACTTTTTCTTCGATCTAAATCAATTCCTATGTATTCTTAGGCGATATCAAGGCCAGGGAAACTCTCAGAAAAATTATCGGGTCGAAAACTGTCGCAGAGGTATTTTGGTCAATATTTTTAGCTCGGAAACTCAAAATCAGAATTTCGAAAAACAAATTAGATGGGGTCGATCCTAACAACATTTATAACAACTAATCCTACTAAAGCTAAGCTCAGTCGAGAGTTTTTGATCCAAAAAGCGGAACCTCAGAATAAAAATGGGTTTTTTAGCAGAATTGAAGTTCTGCGGCGATTCGACGAGATTCGGCGAAATGTAATCCGCTAAACATGCTCAGGGGCACGCAGGGATTAAGTTTAGACACTAAAATCAAGTTATTTGGACAGTTTTACAAAAAGCTCACAGAAAGACATAGAGAAAAGCGACAGAATTTACGATCAGAGGTAAGGAAAAGCATCAGTACCTCGAGGCCTACGCGTAGCAACGAACAGAACGACGATCGGTCAAGAATTGGCAAAAATCACTTTTCCTCCTTTTCCTCTCCAAAGCCACGGCCGTGTGTGTGTGTTTTGTGATTTTTTTTTGTTTTTTTTTTTCATTTTCAAGCTATTTATAGGTTTTGGAAAATGCGGAAAAATGAAAATTTCGCGATTCCGATTTTTCCTACTGATTCCAACGTATTTTAGACACGATAATCTTCCCGCTGAATCTTCTAATTCTTCAAAGAAATATCAGTATGATTTTTGGTTTTCGAGGCTTGTTTTTAATGTTTACCGGCTTAAAATGCACTTTATGGTTTTGACCTCGGATGCAGAAACTTCCTTCTGAAGAAAGATTTGGAACGTCGATTAGAGTGGGAGAATGCGGATGAAATCTTTATTTGAAGCTCCGAACAGAAAAAGTCTTCATCGTCCGTTGATTTTAGGTTTCTTGAACTATCAGTGATTTAGTTTCGGCAAACTTCCGAGAATTAGAATCGGACGTTCGTACATTCCAGGGTTTCGTATCGAAACGCTTAACATGGAAGGATTAAGAGAAGTTCTAACATTTCTCTGATGATTTTTGGAATTAGTTTCCATCGTGTCTTTAAGTGTAAATTAGTCGTTTACTAACGTTTTCTTCTTCATAATACTAATCCAAACATTAAACGAAAGTCAAGTTCCTCTCACGCGTACACAGAATCCTATGCGTGATCTGGAAATTATTTATTTATTTAATTCTAAAATCTTGGGTCTTACACCTTGATCTGGCTTAAGGTACCACAACAAGCACCTTGTAAGTTATGTTTTATCTAAGGGCACGTTTGGAGCACCGTATTAGGCCTGATTGTATAAGATAATACAATACATTATGAGCTTATAAGTTGTTTGAGACTTACATTGTATTGTATTACTTTATCCATCAAACTATCCTTATACATTCAAATGATGTATAATTCAATCCATCATCAAAAGGTAGGATAAGACCTGATAAGTTGTGATGTATTAGCCTTTTAAAAATATTCCAACAGTGCACATTCATTTTCGATCAGCCTTTTCTTCCTCCTTTCACTTTACTCTTCATCAGCTTCATCTTTGTTCCCTTCAATCATCTTCAAATATCTGCCACATCCACCATCCTCAGCCTGTAGCCACTGTATCCCCTTCAACTTCCAAGGTCGACCACAACTGATGGACCACCGCGACCAGCCCATCGTCCCCCTATCACCACCACGACAATCTCCTCAGACCACCACGCGTTCGGCGAGGCAGAGAGTGTCGGCGAAGATCTGGCAGAAGTGCTTCGACATAATGGCGGTGAGAGGAGCATTCCAGATCTGTATCGAGATGTTGTAGGAGGCGGTGATGCGTTCTGGAATTGAAGGAGGCGGTGATGAGCTCGAACCCAGGGTTCCTGAAGCACCGCCATAACCACTCTACACCATGGATCCACCGTCTCTGCCATTGATCTCTGTTTCGAAACCCAGAAACAACAAACAGAAACAAAGAAGAGGGTTTGACAGAGAAAGAAGGATTTTTGCTATTGGAAGCGATAGTGTGAGGGAAGAAGAAGATGCCATTGCTGCCGTTTGGAACCCTAATTCCTCGATGGGTTTGACGAATAGGTGTGAGTTTTGGGGAAGAACCTTCCTGATCTGTGTTTGTGTAATCACGTCCAGAGTTGGGGAAGGGGGAAGAAGGGTTTCTGGGTTTTTTTTTTTACAAATATTTTACAAATTATTGAACAATTGATGATAAAAAAAATAATAAACGACGAGGGATTTGGCTACAACACATAACTTTTTTTAATTTTTTTTTAATCCATTTAAGCCACACATAGGATTGCATTATCAAATGGGTATTTTTGTACAAATAATTAATATTTATACTATCCGTCATTGTTTAATACTTCACCAAACATAGGATTGTACTATTAAGAAATATGATAAGTTATACGATGTCTCACCAAACGTTGTATAGTATTAAAATTTTATCCACTCTTATACTATCAAGCATAATACTATCCGCTTTTATACTATCCGCCCTTATACAATACTATGTACCAAACGAGCCCTAAAGTTTTCATGATTGCTTGACATTATTGTTTATAATTGTTGATTAACTATTATTGGCTGAAATAAACTCGTGTTAGTCATTGTATGACATATATAGTAATGGTAAGAAGATTAAGTGGTTGTGTATGAAAGAAAAAGTGACATTTACCAATGATTTGGTGAAGGTTATTGACACTTACACTTGATAGTTGCTATTGAGTTTACAGTTACAACTTTTAATAACTACACGTAGTAATATTTTTTTGGCAGTGCAAGCTCATAACCTTTAATTTATAGATAAAGAGCAAATATAATATTATGATAATTATAATTTTTACATGTGACAACATACAAAAAGTGAAAGATTTCTTAAAATTGCTCATTGCACAACTTGTTTTTATTTCACTACATTGTCTACATAGCCGCACATCAACCTACCGGCCTACCAGAATATAGATTGAGTTGAGATTTTGAACCTCAAATGCCGAAAGTGGCCGATTTCCGGATCTCTCTAGGTTGTCATGATTATTTTTCGTATTTGATTAGAATTATGAGTCTACTATTAGCATAACCCAAGTTAATTTTTGTTCTTCTAAATCATAATAAAGCATAATGATCACTTAAAATCTTTAGTCTTACTCTCCCTCTTTCCTGATCTAAAATGTTAAAGTTTAACAGTTGAAATATGAGAAGAGTTAAATTGATAAACTTTTTCCAGGAGTCAAACAGGGACCCACTGCCAGTCGAGCCAACCCTACTTCCGATCGTCTCAGTGCCCAAGCCAGTTAAGTCTTCACTCCGCCCGCATTCATGAAATAACCGTCAATGTTATGACGTCCCTCGCCCTAAACCATATCCCGAATCCCAAGGATTTTCCCTCACTGCGTCACTACAAGTGACAACAGCCTACAACCAAGGGGTGGGTGCAAAGCTCAAGAGCTCAGTCCACAATAGCTAACCCACCCCTAGCTAATGGATTGAACCTAGAGTCCGAGAATCTGATGGTTCGCACCATGGGTCGTACCAGGCACTCATGACAAACCTCGGAGCCCGCTGACTCCCCCCTATATAAGGCAAGTCATAGAAGACTTGAAGGGACGCACTATTCACTTCACTTTTACTCTCTTCATCCTTCCCAACTCTCTCATCTCTGACTTGGGTGTTGAAGTTCGTTCCCTAGTGAAATCTCAAGTTTCCACATGAGATATCCTAGGTTTCACGAGGAAAGCTTGTCACAGAGGCTTGATTACCCAGTTTTCATTGGAATTTCAGAAGTTCCCTAGTGAAATCTTAAATTTCCATATATATAGCGTATCAAGTGAGAGTAATATTTATTGTGAGAGATGAGAGTATTAAATCTTGACTATTTGATCTAACACAAATGGTCAAGATTAAAAAATAAAGTCACATGACATTTTTAAGAAGTCACATGATCATTTATTAGAATCTTGACAATTCATGTTAGATCAAATGGTGAAGATTCAATGTTTTCATCTCTCGCTATAAACAATGTTCTCACTTGATACGCTCCCATATATCATATCCTATACTATATATTCTTTTCTCTCTTATACTATAATTAGTAGGTAGACGACGTCATACTTAAATTTTCTGATTTCTTAGTAATTTAAATATTAAATAATTTCATATTTTCTAAAATAATTAATGTATTAATATTGCATTTAATAGTTATTAATGATATTCGAATAATTAACAAAAGTCAATAGTGACTATTTTTGAAAATAACTAATGTATTAATTTGACATTTAATGATTTTTAATAACACTAGAATAATTAATAAAAGTCAATTGTGACTTTTCTATCATTAAGATATATGCTAACAAAGTTTTTTTTTAATTATTATGGTTATTTTTTATACAGCAAAATAAATAAAAGAATTGAATGTAATATCTTACGTTCAAAATGATATCAAATATGCCATAAAAAATTGATAAATAAACTCAAATTTTTTGTATTTTTTCTCATATATACATCTGAAAGATTAAAATGTTTTTGTATATTGTTTCAAAGCATAACAAAATAGAAAAATAATAATTAGAATTTAACTAGGATTAAAAAAACTTAAATAGGTGATATACGTATTTAAAAAAGAAAAACGAGAAAGGAAATATGAAAATGTCTGACGTATGCCGGCAAAGTACTCTTATTCCATTCGTGCATGACGCGAGATTAATACTAATATATACTAAAATATTTCTACATCCGCTTATATTGTTTGTGGAAAACTTGCTATACAAGGAAATCTAGTTGTTTATTGTTCAATCCTGTTATTAACTTATGACTACCTAGCTCATTTTTCCTCATAAGACATTCCAGAATGTGTTCCTTTAGAAATATTTCAACATCTAAACTTGTGTGAGAAAATTAGTCATCTATGTTAATAGCAGAAGTAGAATTAAAACACTTATCAATTTCTGAAAGGCTTTAAGGTTAAGTGTTTCATTCTTCTTGCTTGTTATCTTTTTGTTTTCTTGAAACCACTCACAAAGTTATTAAGTTTTTTTTAATTACAGGAGGAAAAGAAAGTTATTAGGTTTTTACTTTCTTTTCTGGAAATTAAAAGGTATAGCCTATTTGTAGTGCTATTCAAAAGTATTAACCTCATTTAAATAAAAATAAATTAAATTACCTAGTTCAGTTTTTTAAATAGAAAAATGTGAGTTTAACATTTAATAACATAAGCTAAACATCATGGTTGCCAACACACACACAGATATACATACACATATATATATATATATATATATATATATATATATATATATGGGTTAAGCATCATATTAGTCTCTGTCTTTGTGTCGCCGTCTGACCTAGGTCCCTCCCCGGAAAAATTATTGGAAAAGGTCATCTTCTTTGTAAAACGTTTGGAGCAAGTCCTCGCCGGAGCTCCAGACTCCGGCGAGTGATGAACTGGATCGCTGATTGGGTTAATGGTGCTTATGTGGAATAAATAATTTTTTTAAATAAAAAACACATCAGAAAATAAAAAAATTAAAGCCCAAAACTTTTCCTAACTCACAAATTAACCCTCAAATCAAAGAAACCCTTACCCAGCAACACTAAACCTAAAATCCCAAATTCAGATCAGACCCAGCAACACTCAAACAAGCCTCCACCAGTCACCACACCATTCTTTCCATTCTTCAGTCTCCACAAAATCTCTAACCCAACAACTCCACACCACTCACTCCAGTCTTCACCGATTCCCCACTCTCCCACCACCTCCACAGCCTCAAGTCCCTTTGCTCCTTCCCCACTAAAGAGCGACGAGATCGAGATTGAAAGAAGAGGAAGAAATCGAGAAAGAGGCAAGAGCGGCAGGAGGAGGAGCGTTGAACCAGATCTGTGTCGCCTTCGTTCGCGCTGTTCATCATCACCGTCATATTCGTCACCGTCGGCGATGACGGTCTGAGACGCCAGGACGCGAGCGAGGCACTGCGCGGCGGCTGGCGGTCGTGTGGGGCAAAACGACGTCGTTGTAATGGGTTCACAGGAGGGAAGATTGAAGGTCGAAGGTTTTCTTCTTCATCTCCTCCCTGTTGGAATTGTGGTTTGGGGTTGTGTTGTGGGTGGTTAACAAGGAGGATAATAATTCTGATTTGTGGGTTTGTGCCCCTTTTATTAATTCTATTTTTACTCAAACGAAATTGGGGCTTCCCCTTTACTTCTTCGATGTTCCCTTGAAGGTACTACCTTTACTAGTGAATCCAAGTCCCAACTTTTTTTTTTGATTCAATTTCGTTTGAGTTTGTCTAAATTTGATTTGCTTGAAAGATGCTTTATTGGGTAAAATTTGATGTGGGTATGTAAGAATTGGTGATTTTGATGAGGCTTTGACATTGTCTCTGAAGTTTCTTTTACCGTGACTTGGCTTGTGGTTGTTTTTATGATTTTCATTTGATGACATGATGAATGTGAGTGCTCTTGCCCAAGTTATAATTATTACCCAGATCTGGTACGATGAATGATGAGGGTGAAGAGGTAGGAAATGGTTTTTGGGTTTTGGGGGTTTGATTTTTCTGGGGTTTTGTTATTTTTGGGTTTGGTGAGGATAAGCATGAAGAACATGGTGAAGATGAAGATGAATGACTGGGGATGAGCAAGAACATGTTTCTGGATAGTGTGTTGCTTTGGGGATGATTTTCTGGATTTAGGGATTAGGAGAATTGGGAAAGTTGGGGTAAGGGTCATTCCGGAATTAGAAAAAAATTTGGGGTTTTTTAATTAAATTATTTTTCTATGTGTAAAAGTTTTTTTTTTTAAATCCATGTCAGCTCACTTGTCTCAGTCAGCGATCCAGTTCATCACTCGCCGGAGCCTGGAGCTCCGGCGAGGACTTGCTCCAAACGTTTTACAAAGAAGAAGACCTTTTCCAATAATTTTTCCGGGGAGGGACCTAGGTCAGACGGCGACACAAAGACAGGGACTAATATGATGCTTAACCCTATATATATATATATATATATATATATATATATATATATATGTGTGTGTGTGTATTTTGATTTCCTTCAAATGAATCGAGAGGGCTATATACCGGCCAGTAGACTCTAAGCCAATTCTGGAAATCAAATTGGTGGTGGAAATTAACTACCCATTCCAATTCTAGAAATTAATTACCCATGCCTACTGTATTTAAAACTGATGCAACGATGTCCACTCTTGTAGAATTTGTACCATCTTCCTATTTTATACGTCAAATTGAAATCATTTTATGATCCCTTGATCTCTTATTGTGCGCTACTTTTTTTTAAGTTTTTTTCCTAGTAATTATTTATAATATTTACAATATTTATGACATGTGGCGTTGGTCAGGGGAAGTCTTGACCTTTGACCATGCACACAATCAACGATTATCTTGCTTTCTCACTACGGTTGGATGTCTTTATAACGAGATGAGCCTTTACTTTGGTTTTCTAGCCTGTATGTCCAATCTTCATTCATCTAGTCCAATCATAAGAGAGCAGCCTAGTCCTTCGTTAGAGACTTAACCATCCAGTCCAAAGTCCATGACAGTCTAGTTTCTATGTGGAACCATATGTCGTGTCATTGTTCTTTTCTTTTAGCGATGCGTAATAGAGCGGTTGTGAGGGAGGGCATTTCATGGTTTATGGCCGCGATGGTGTAGTTGTTGGTTATCGATTGGGTGCATTGGGTGTCTCTACTAATGGTATATTATGGTCATTAATTCCATATGCTATTTGGTGTGGTCAGTTTAGTGGGAACGTAATGGAGTAATTTTCCTCTCATGGTTCCTTCTTCCTCCAAAGTATCCTCTTTTTCAACTGAATTTGGAAATGCTCTGACAATATAAACCTTAAATTTCGTTGATTCAATCAATTCGAAAACAAGTGCATCACCATCATCCAATGCAAATGCTCTCCAACCACCACTAAGCCCACTTTTTTTCCCAATGTAAACAACCTCATATTTTGTGCCATTTTCATCCTCTATAATCATGTCATTCATAGTATTTGGAAAATGTTCCTCACAACTATAAACAACTATAAACATGAGACTGAAGCATTGACTTGATGAATGATGGATGCATAGTTTTTAAATTCATTTGGAGTGCCTCTGCAGCCACCAAAGCACGAATTCTTTCTCTTTCTGTGGCTAATTTTATTTCATCTAGTGGCCTTGCAACATAACTTTCCATTGATGATGGTCTTGACCTTGACCTCTTCCGCAAAGATGGAAGGTCTATGCTAACATCTCCACGGTATAAATAAACTGGGTTTCGCGCACGAGAAGAGCGCATAGGTTCTACTACACCATTGGTCTTTGATTTCAATTTAGGAAGACGAGGTTGGTTTTCTACAAGTCTTTGCTTTCAAGCATCTTCATAGTTGTTGGTGGTGCAACCCTTTGCCATTGCAAGTACTGAAAGGTGTGAAAGACTGCAAGTTTGATGCTCGTGAGACAGAGAAACCAAACAAAAGGAAGCTAATGGAATTTAGTGTACAAGAGATTTTTTATTTTTGATTTATGCTAATAGTGTAATGAAAAGAGCGCCTAGGTTCCACTACACCATCAAAATTTGATTTCAATTTAGGAAGACGAGCCTGGTTTTCTACGAGTCTTTGCTTTCTAGTATCTTCATAGTTGTTGGTGGTGCAACCCTTTGCTATTGCAAGTGCTGAAAGGTGTGAAAGACTACAAGTTTGATGCTCGTGAGACAGAGAAACCAAACAAAGGGAAGCTAATGAAATTCAGTGTACAAGAGATTTTTTATTTTTGATTTATGCTAATAGTGTACAAGAGATTATGCCAAAGAAGTAACAAATATTCTATTAGTGAAATTACCTACTTCAGTTTTTTAAATAGCAAAAATGTGAGTTTAACAATTAAACATAAGCCAAACGTCATGGTTGCCAACATATATATTTATTGATTTCCTTCAAATGAATAGAGAGGACTATATATCGGCAGTAGACTCTAAGCCAATTCTGGAAATCAAATTGGTGGTAGAAATTAATTACCCATTCCAATTCTAGAAATTAATTTGGTGGTGGAATTCATTACCTATGCATGTTGAATTTAAAACTGATGTGATGATGTCCACTCTTGTAGCATTTGTACCATCTTCCTATTTTATACGCCAAATTGAAATCATTTATGATCCCTTGATCTCTAATTATGAACTACTTTTTTTAAATTTTTTTCCTCAAAAATAAGAAAGTTTACGATATTTATGAAATATTAATTATTTATAATATTTACAATATTTATGACAGTTGGCGTTGGTCAGGAGAAGTCTTGACCTTTGACCACGCTCGTAATCAACGATTATCTTACTTCCTCACTGACGGTCGGTTGCCTTCATAACGAGATGAGCCTTTACTTTTGTTTTCTGGCCTGTATGTCCAACCTTCACCCGTTCAATCCAATCCTAAGAGAGCAGCATAGTCCTCCGTTAGATACTTAACCATTAAGTCCAAAGTCCATGACGGTCCGATTTCTATTTTATACGTCAAATTGAAATCATTTATGATCCCTTAATCTCTTATTATGAGCTACGTTTTTTTTGTTTTTTTTAAATATAAGAAATTTTATAACATTTATGAAATATTAATTATTTATAAATTTATTGCTACAAACTAATTTTACGTATATTTCTTACTGGTAGAAAATTAAGTAAAAGTGAGTTATAATAAATAACAAATGAAGTATTTACATTTAAAATTGTATCAACGAACATACACCTTTTCAATGCAAAATAGTGGCACTAGAAGGACAAATTAGTCTCATCCTCTTTATTTTTCTCTTTGTAGACAGTTCCTAGAAAAGAATATCATAATTAATGATTTTTTCAACGTAGACTGTTGTAATGGTTCTATTTGGAGAAAAGTAGAGTAAATGTTGCTTGTAGGAATGGTTGATACAGTTATTATCTACCCACACATATTTATGGTTAATTGATATACATTGTTTCCAAGTTGGTGGTAGAAGGTCGTGTAAGTTATTGTTATGATTGATATGCGCTCATTGTTCTACACGGATTATTATTTAAGGGGTTTTCTAATTAACAAATTATCCCTGAAGATTTACTTCACTAGCAGTAATGAATTTATCCTTATTTAATTTTTAATTAAAAATACTAGTGATTAACTTAGTGATGAAGAAAATTGATTTGGTGTAATTTATAGGCATTAATAAAATTTCTTAAGATAACATGATGATGCTTAGGTTATTAAGGGAGTAATTTACTGACTAAATTAAAATTAAAAAAGGATCTAATTTGACCCATAAATCTTTAGACCAAAATCAAATGGTTCATCTAAAATTTATGGCAAAGATATATAGCATGAACTAAGGAAATAAACATGTTGCTTAAAAGTTTCTAGACCGCTCACCATCAAGCATTATCTTAGGGGCCATTTGTGTAAATGTCTACTTGCCGATTCCATCGTTCTTCACTTAAAATGGTTGATGAAGTTTGGAACTCAACAATATAAAACTTGTGTGTCGTTCAATTTCTTCACACACCAAACTACAAGTGCAATAGACCTTTCTTTCAAACACTTTGTTCTCTTTTTTCATCTCCAAAACTCTCCAATACACTTCAGCGTAACAATATGTTCATCTTCTGCCAAAATACATTTGATGACTCCTTCACCAAGTTTACTGATATCCCCCATGGGTGAATAAATTCCAAGTTGTTCTAGCCTTTCCTAGCGACTATAACGGTGCTTCATCACCCGACCCGATGGAAATTTCATGCCTCTTTGGGACAACAACATAGTTACACCCTCAGTCATCTCCAATTTCAAGGCAATGTAACAAACTTTTCAAGTCGAAGTTCTGGTATGCATTGGAGCTAGAAATGATGAGCACATGTTTTGTGGATTCTATGTAGAAACTGTGGAGCATATGTTGTGACATTGTTCTTTTGTTTTAGCGATGCATAATAGAGCGATTGTGAGGGAGGGCATTTCATGGTGTATCCCGCGACGGTGCAGTTGTTAATTATGGAATGGGATGCATTATGCCTTTACTCTGGGTATCTTATGGTCATTAATTCCATATGATATTTGGTGTGGTTAGTTTGGTTGGAACGTAATTGAGTAATTTTCAGAAGAAAGGTAACCTCTAAAGAAAGAGCATGAGATATACATCTTAGACAATATAATGCTATTATTATATTTTATGTCATTTTCCTATAAGTTATTTAACATGTTTACAAATATATTTATCGATTTACATAATATTTTCTAATAAAATAGACTTTTAAATAAGCGAACATCACACGCCAGACTTTCAAATATATCATGCTCAAACCTAACAAAAAAAACCTAATATAGGTGACTGACCAAACTTATGCCAAAGAAATAACAAATATTCTATTAGTGAAATTACCTAGTTTAGTTCTTTAAATAGCAAAAATATGAGTTTAACCTTTAATAATATGTCAAACATGATGGTCGGCTAAATCTGTTACAGGTGGTGTTGGTCAGGGGAAGTCTTGACCTTTGACCATGCGCGCAGTTAACGATTATCTTGCTTCCTCACTAAAAGTTGGATGTCTTCATAACAGGATGGGCCTTTACTTTTGTTTTCTGGCCTGTATGTCTAAGCTTCATCCGTCCGGTCCAATCTCAAGAGAACAGCGTAGTCCTCCGTTAGAGACTCAACAATCCAGTCCAAAGTCTACGACGGTCCTCAACAAGGCTTGTGGCTAAATGCTTTAGCTGCAAAGCCTTGAGAGAGTTTGTGTGTGCCATGGTTAGACGTCCCTTAAGCTCTTCTGTTGCGTATTTCTCTTCCCTCTTATCCGCATGTTTCTTCGCTTGATGCATCGGGTGAGTGTTCATGCCATAGTTTTTATTTTTCAAGTCGTGTTGTGTCCTGCTTCGTAGCGCGTCCACTTGTGGAAATAACCTAGTTCAGTTTTTTAAATAGAAAAAATATGAGTTTAACATTTAATAACATAAGCCAAATATCATGGTTACCAACATATATATATTTATTAATTTCCTTCAAATGAATCGAGACGACTATATATCGGAAGTAGACTCTAAGCCAATTCTGGAAATCAAATTGGTGGTGGAAATTAACTACCCATTCCAATTCTAGAAATTAATTTGGTGGTGGAAATTGATTACCCATGTCTGTTGTATTTAAAACTGATGTGATGATGTCCACTCTTGTAGCATTTGTACCCTCTTCCTACATGCATTATTGTTTAAGGGGTTTTCTAATTAACAAACTATCTCTGAAAATTTACTTCAGTACTAAATTCGTCCTTATTTAATTCTTAATTAAAAAATACTACTCATTAACTTATTGATGAAGAAAATTGATTTGGTGTAATTTTATATGTGTATATAGACATTAATAAAATTTATTAAGATAACATGATGAAGCTTAGGTTATTAAGGGAGTAATTTAATGACTAAATTAAAATAAAAAAAGATCTAATTTTACGTATAAATCTTTAGACCACAATCAAAAGATTCACTCTAGAATTTATGCCAAAGATATATGCATGAACTAAGAAAATAAACGTGGTGCTTGAAATTTTCAAGACTACTTTCCCTCGTTGTCAAGTAATATCTTGGGGTGCGCCATTTGTGTAAATGTGTACTTGCTGATTCCATCGTTCATTACTTAACATGGTTTATGAAGTTTGGAACTCAACTATATAAAGCTTGTTTGTCGTTCAATTTCTTCACACATCAAACCACAATTGCAGAATGCATTTCTTTCAAACACTTTGTTCTCTCTTTTCATCTTTGAAACTCTTCATTACACTTCCGCATAACAATATGTTAATCTCCGCCAATATACATCTGATGACTCCTTCACTACGTTTACTAATATCCCTCCTAGGGTGAATAAATCCCAAGTTGTTCTAGCCTTTGCTAGCGACTATAACAGTGCTTCATCACCCGTCTTGATGAAAATTTCATGCCTCTTTGAACATGCACTAACAAAGTTACACGCTCGGTCATCTCCAATTTCGAGGAAATACAACAAGTTGTTCAAGTCGAAGTTTTGGTATGCATTGGAGCCAGAAATGATGAGCACCCTTTTACTATCACATACAACCAGGGAGCTTCATGGATCAATAACGCCATTAGATCCCTCAAAAATATTATTGATGAGTATCACCTGGGTGGCATTGATGTGTTTTATGAACACATAATTGAGGGTGTTGAATTTGTGGACAACATTGGGGGGGTCTGATACTAAACCTTAAGCAGATGAATACACAATTTTACTTTCATTGATAATGTTGTTTATTAGTGTTTCACCGAAACTCAACCTATCCCTGAAGATGCCCAATTGATGAGTCTTTATGAAAACATGGGGAGATCTTATCCCATAGAAAAACTATTGGTTGGCTATAGTACCATATCAGAGGATTGGGCTTCAGTTCAACCAACCCAATTTGGTCGAATATCGATCGAATTTCTAGGTTGCTATGCTTTTCTTCTTCATGCTTCGCGGCTAGCGATTGCTCCTTTGCTTCGCTAGGTTCTTTACTTTTACTGTCATTGTCATATATTATTCATGTAATCCCTATGAAATTAACAAATTTTTTGTATTTCAAAAAAAACATATTTTAATTTTTTTTTTTTCTGAAACAAAAACTTTATTGAAAAATTGTTAAAAGTCATGAGAACATCTCTCTCATGTGAGCTACATCAAAGTATTAGATAAAACCCACAGTAAATCTTCCCTACCACATCCCTGGTTTGCCCAAAAATCTGCCACAATGTTTCCTTCTCGCAGTACATGTTGAATACCTACGCAAGAAACCAAATGCCACAGGTAATCAATCTGGTTAAAAATTTGTAGCAGCTTCCAAGGCCTTTTATTACCATCCAGAGTCCAACCAATTGCCAATGTTGAATCACTTTCAATAAGCACATTATGACAACTATGTTGATGACAAAATAATAAAGCATTGAGAATAGCATGTACTTCAGCCTCATATGCCCACAACACACCTGTTGATTTTGAAAATATCCCAACATATTTTAATTTTAATCACTGTAAACATTTATTCTTTAGTTCTTATAACATATTAAAATCATGTGATTTTGGAGAACCTCATGAAAGAAAGATTAAAATTATGACTTTTGTCCTATATATGAACTAAAAATAAATAATTTTTTTGCATGGAATAAAATCAATAATTATGAATTTTATAAGGATATAAATATATTTATTATTATTATTTTTTAACTATTATTTGTTACACTTATGAATGAGGGAGAGTAGAGAGATGTGCTATGCCAAGGGGAGAGAGAGAGAGGCTACGCCAAGGAGCCTCCGGCACAGTGGCGGAGGTCTTGGAGGCGGCCGACGAGCTCTTCTGCACGTTACTGGGAGGCGGAACGCCATAAGCAGTGTCATGCTAATCCCATGTGGGGGTTTAATCGTCCACATCAGCAATGGCAGCAAGGTGCAGCTCAGAGATATGACAGAAATGGCGAGTTTGGAGGATGTGCAAGAGGGAGAAATGAACAAACACGGAAACAACAACCTCGGGAGCATAGGAGATCAACGAAGCATTCCAAACAACAACACAATTTTCGTCCTCAGGCAACTGGCCCTGCGAATCACAAAACCAAACAACAAGGTGAATCCTTTTCAGTTTTTGTGGATGGTTTGAGGGATAGAATAACTCTTCAGAAGTTAAGAGCCATTTTTGGGAAAGCATGGAGATTACATGATGTTTTCATACAGCAAAAAAAGAAGTATCAGCGGCGTTTTCGTTTTGGATTTGTAAGATGCAATAGCAATGATGAGGCATGGAAGGCTATTCGAATGTTTTATGGCTTGCGATTAGAAGGAAATTACCTTGTGGTCCAGAAGGCGAGGTTTCAGCGTCCAGTACGAGCGCCTGCGGTTCCTTCACCGGGAAAAAATCAGTATGAAATTCAAGGGAGAGTTTGGAGGCCTCAGGAACAGCAGCAGGACAGTGAACATGTTCCAGTACAGGTAAAAAACGAGTCGGCGGTTGCCATACAAACGTCTGACGCTTGCCAGTTGCGTCTTGCTGCTTCAGAAGTGGATGAAGACTGGGTCCAACGTTGTGCTAGGGCACGAACGTTATTCGACATACCTGTTATTGTCCTACAGGAGCAATTAAGCCAAATTGGACTGTTTAATTTCCGATTAATTCCGCTAGGCACAAATGAAGTGATTCTGGAATTCGAAACCAAGGAAGAAATGCAAGTGACACTTGAGGAGTGTGACTATTTTTTAGAGCAGAAGTTGTCTGATCTTAAGCCATGCACTGCCTTCACTTTTGGGGTGGCTCAACTCGTCTGGATCCGATTGTGGCAGGTTCCTATGGGATTTTAGACTGAGTCCTTCTTCACTTCTGTGGGAAATAGGCTCAGAAGCTATGTTATGTCTGATACAACAACCTTGTCGCGTCATAGAGCTGATTATGCCCGAATTTTGGTTAGAATGCATCATCCACTTTTACCTTGTTTTACAATGTCAGTTGATGTAGGCGGGACATCATGTATTGTTCTGGTTGAGAAGGATGCAATCACGTATGATTATGGGAGCGTCGAGGTCATGCCGTCAACGCCGGTAAAGATATATAATTCTGAAGATGATGTAGAGTCGGATGATGAAAATATGGATGATGAGGCAAGGCAGGACCGAGAAGATGATGCGTCTGATGATGAAAATAAATATGATGATGGAGGGAAGGACATAGTTTCACTAGCACAAGCAGATTATCATGAAAAGGACTATGAATCCGCCGTCGAAATAGATTCAGATGAAGAAGATGAAATTTACAGGAATGACAGATTAGAGGGCCTCGGATCTCTGGGGGTTTTCACGTTAGAAAATTTGATGAACTCGGCGGTGGTGGCCATGCCTATGGTTTCGCCGGCGACGGAATTAATGCCTTTTATTTCGCCGGCGACGGAATCAATGGGGGCAGAAATTTCGAATTTGAATTTGAACGTGAGTGCGACAGTAGCCATGAAAGCAGGAGCAGACGTGAAGGAGCAGATACAAGTTCTCATTGACTCTGGCTACACGTGGGCTGAAATTGAGGAGTGGAAAACTACATTAAAAGATGATGGGATCTTGGCTAAAGAAAAACAAATCTTGGATATTACAATTCAAAATCCTATTAATCATTATGATAGAAGATTTGCTGTTACAAGTTACTCTTTTAATTCCCAAGATTTATTCTTGAAATCTAATGATTTTTTGCCTTTTAATTATTTTTATTAGGACCCACGAAGCTTTAAACAGCCACAAAGTGTTGGGACTTGTTTGGCTCCCTTATTCAGCAAGCAGAATCAGTTTTTTGGTTGCGCGACATCTTTGACAACTTCTGAGCCACGTGAAGCACACGACGTGTTTGTCCACACAAGTCCAAACCAGATAGTAAGGCTAAAAGTGATACTTGAGCATCAATCCTCTTCTGCATGCGTATATGAAACTCCAAATTCGCCAAAGCTTACTTCCTTGACACATGCGTGTGGTGAGTTTTGTGCTCCACTGTTGCCAGTTGTGAAAACTTCACCAAAGACAAACTCCTCTAAGAAGAGTTCTCAGCGGGGGCGTCCAAAAGGTAGCAAGAATAAACCTAAGCCTCTACCTGTTGATTTTTTAGAACCGGTGCAAGGAGAAAATGGAGTCCCAACACGTGCGCAGAGAGCATGGTTGATTGGTAAGCAACTGGGTCTGAAACCTCGAGGTTCAGAAGCATTGACGCTTCGAGGTTTGGAGGCCCAAATTCGTCAGAATCAACCCCATCTCAATTGATATGCCAGGCTTACATGGAACGTTCGGGGGTTAGGAGGACTATTGCAAAGGGAAGAAGTGACAATGGAAATTAGCAGATTCGTTGAGGCCAGAATCTTTGATGTTTGTATGATCAGAGGCAGCGTACGGTGCCGTCGTTGGGCTGTGCTGTTGCAGCATTTTTTATGGGGGACAAATTTGAGGTTGCTGTCAGAAATTCGGCATGTTTCGGTGTTGTTGTTGTTCGAAAATGCTGTTGTTGCTGTTGGAAAATTCGTTGTTGGTTGCTGACGTGAATTTTTTGGGGTGGGAGCTGTCTCCTATCATTCTTGTTGCTGCTGGTCTTATTTTTGGGTGCAGTTATATGGGTCCGGCTAGTATGTGTTTTGTTGTGCTGGTGCAGATTTTGCTGTTGTGAATTTCGTCCGGACTTTTTTTGGAGCTGGTTTAGAGTTTCGGATTTTTAAAAGGTGTACGGGATTGTATTGTCATTGTTCTAGGAGCATAATGACTATCCCAAGAATGTTGTACTCTTTTTCCTTGCTTGGTTTTTCCCACTGAGTTTTCCTTGCAAGGTTTTAATGAGGCTCGTTCTGGGGATTTTCAAGTCATTCTGCGATCATGTCCCGTTGGGTGGTGGTGGGTTATTTGGCTCGGCTACGGGTTCAGACCTTTTTCCTTTATACCTTGTATTTGCCTTGAGTCTGATTCTTGCTCGGGCTATTTTATTAATAATATCCTTTTCATTTAAAAAAAAACTATTATTTTTTAAAATTAGAATGATGTTTTCATAATTTATGTGTTAAGTTAATAGTAGGTTTTTTTTTGAATAATGTAAAAAATAAAATAATTTACCAAAAAAATAGTCTAAAAGTTATTTACCAATAAAACAATTGACTTGCTATAGTACCATATCAGAGGATTGGGCTTCAGTTCAACCAACAAACTAAAGTGCTTATGAAATTTTTTTCGCAGAGACAAGCAAATTAAGCTTAACAAATAAAATATATATATGCTCATATGTATATATATATTATGATTATATATTTTGTCTTGGCCAAGGTATCCCACAGCCGACAGCCGTGAGATTAATCCCTCGCTCCACGGTTAGCGCACTAAGCTGTATGGGGCTGACACACACACACACACACATATATATATATATATATAGATGATGTATCTTATGAGAAAGGTTATCTTATGTGAGGAAATGAGAATAATCACGACCTTTAGATCTAACCATCAACGGTCAAGATTAAAACATTAAGTCATGTGACTTTTTTAAAAAATCACATGACATTTTTAAGTGATCATGTGACAATCACATGACCATTAAATTCTTTTAATCTTAACTGTTGATGGTTAGATCTAACAGTCCTGATTTATTCTCATTTTCTCACATAAGATTACATTTCTCATAAAATACATCCCATAAATAAATATATATATATATATATAAATAAAGAAATCCAATCTTCCATTTGTTCGGATTTACCAAGCGCTTTTTGGGAGAGAAAACGCCATATGGTTGATCTCCCTTATGAAAAATATTTGAATTATAGACAAATTCCCACCAAGGCTAGGCCAATCCAAATGAATGAAGAACTTCTTCAATTTTGTCAAAAGGAGATCAATGATCTTTTAAGCAAAAAATTAATCCGCAAAAGTGAGAGTCCATGGTCTTGTTCAGACTTTTATGTTAACAAGCAAGCTGAAATAGAAAGAGGAACTCCCAGACTTGTAATTAATTACAAACCTCTTAATAAGCCCTCTGTTGGAATAGGTACCCTATCCCTAACAAAAAAGATCTTCTTGCAAGACTACATAATGCTAAAATCTTTTCTAAATTTGACATGATATATATATATATATACACACACACTTACTGAGATGAGAATTTTTTTAAGGATATATATGAGAGTTTCCATTTATGTTAGACAAAGTGGTCAAGATTTAATGCTCTCATCTCTCACCATAAATATTGCTCTCACTTGACACACTCCCTATATATATATATGTGTGTGTGTATTGATGATTTAGTGCACATTCTTTTAAAAGTAAGGAAATTAAAAGAGAGACATGCAACTCTGAGTGTTAAGCAAAACTGAAATACTACTATTGTTCTATAATTAACAACTGTGAGAAATATTTCTAAAATATATAAACTTGGAAATGTGTATTGTATTACTGGTTATATTATTAATGTTCGAGGATATACTAGTACAGTGAGCTAGTCTAATGGATAAGAATTGTCCTTTGAAACCTGTATTGTACGGGATTGAACCCCGGCAGTTACTTTTTGTTCATTAATTTGAATTTTAAATTCAAAATTTAAGCAAAAAGTCGTGTACTTGGGATTTGTACCCGCGAGGCGCGACTTGCTCTGCCATGAGACGCGTTGCCAGATGAACCAACGTGGTTGGTAACATTTCCGAACATTAATAGCACCATATTGATCACCATTAACAACAATAAAATGTAATTAGGTTGTTAGAAATAAAAGTGAGATTTGGTTTGGTTGAAAGGTTATAAACCCTAATTAGGTTGTTAGAAATAATAGGAGTAAATAGCGCGCGATCGCGACGCTATAGCACTAGTGTTGTGTCGCGATACCTTTTTCCACACAGCACCTTGTAGTGGCCAATAGCGCATAATCTCGGCGCAACAAAAATGAGTTAGGAAATTCTTAGAACGGTGATCCATGTTCGAAGTGTAATGCTCCCCTATCTATTGTCACCTCTCTAGGCTATATTAGCGTGTTTCAATGTAAGGCCCAAGTTTTAACGCTTTGGATAAGTGAATAAAATAAAAGAGTTATTTGATTAAGATAAATTTGGGAAGGAAAAAGGTTCAGGAAAAGTCCAAGAATTTATCGAAAAATCGATAAGAGTTATAGCACGACTAACATACGCTTAATCCTAGGTCAAAGGTATTAGTGAATAGTTAATTTACGCTTTAGGACACGATGGAAACTAATTCCAAAAATCCTCAGAGAAATGTTAGAACTTCTCTTTTCCGACCTTAAACAACCATTTCGATGCGAAATCCTGGAAAGTACGAACGTCAAATTCCAATTCTCGGAAGTTTGCCGAAATGGAATCCCTGATAGTTCGAGAAACCTAAGATCGACAGACGATGAAGACTTTTTCTATTCGGAGCCGCAAATGAAGATTCCACCCGCGTTCTCCTATTTCTCTCATCATTCCTAATCTTTCTTCAGAAGGAAGTTTTCTCATCCGACGATCACTGCAAAAAGTAGTTTTTCGGGATAAACCGACTTACACCGACTTATGCCGATTTTGGATCTTTTGGTTTAATTCCAAGAATCCTGTTTTGAGTTCTGGAATTCTGTCGCCAGAACCTATCTTAGAATGCGCAGAGGAACGCGCAGGAAAAATCGGAATCGCAAAAAAAATCATTTTTCCGTTTTTTCCAAAACCTATAAATAGCTTGAAAATTAGATTTTTTGAAAAAAAACCCATTTTCCCCTCCCCCAAAACCGCGAGTTCCTAGAGAGAGAGAGAGATCCGGATCTTCGTCGTTTCTTGCCCGTTTGCTTCACCGATCGTCACTAATCGAAGACCTCGAGGTAGGTAATCTATACTCTCCTTCGAATCGTCGTTTCTGTCCACTTCTCCTGCGACTTTCTGAGTTCAAAATTTTGAGGTTTTTGAAAAACTGTTCAAATCAGCTGATTTCAGCGTCTAAACTTCTTCCCTGCATGCTCCTGAGCGTGTTCTGCGGATTAGATTTTGTCAAATGTCGACGAAATGCCGCCGGGATCAATTTCTACCCTAAATACCCATTTTTCGGCAAAGTCGCAACCTTTACGCTCTAATCTATCGACTTGGCTTAGTGCTAGTAGGATTAGTCGTCATAAACGTCGTTGTTGACATTCCCATCCAATTTGTTTTTCGAAAATTCAGTTTTGAAATTCTGAGCTAAAAATATTGACCAAAATACCCCTGCGACAGTTTTTAACCCGATAATTTTTCTGAGAGTTTCCCTGGCCTAGATATCGCCTAAGAATACCTAGGAATTGATTTAGATCGAAGAAAAAGTTCGAAAACCCTATTTTCCATAGTGGCCGAAACCTATTTGCTTGGGTACCGTGTCCAAAAATAATTTTTGGGTCTCTATGACCTGAGCCATTGCGTAGCTCTTTCAATTGTCGAAATTTTGGCGTCGGTTTCGTGTCATTCCGAGTTCTGTAGCTCGAGTTATGCACGTTTTAGCGAATAAAGTGTTTTTGCACAAAACTTGAATCGAGTCAAAACTCATCCATTCGGGGAAAGCCCTTTCATTCGTGCCTAAGTGTTGTACTCTGAAGTTTCTTGAGCTTTGTCTAACTCTAGTTAGTATTGTTTCGATTATGTCGACTTAATTTGATTGATTTCTGCTTTGTTTGCTCTAAGGTTCGTTTGTGGAAACCTTGGGCTTGACTGAACAAGCTTGTGAGCGAGACCTGCACCGCGAGACTAGAACAACTCGAGGTTTGGGCAACTTACTTACTAGCTATTTCCTTGTAGGCGTCGATCAATTCGACTGGGTTATTGTGTTGATATTGAATATTGCTTGGATATTGTTTATCGCTTTATGGAAAAATGTTTTCTGAGAGGCTTCGGCCGTTTGCTGGTTAATCTAGGATGTGTTGGAATATGCTGTTTATGCTTATTGATTGCGCTGATTTAGTTATGCTATTCCACTTATATCTGTGATACTGATGAGTGAGGATAACGGGCAAGTCATGCCGAATTTTATGAGATTTTTGAGAGAGTTCGAAAGGACGAACGGAGTTCGGACCTTGTTATGTTTTAATGGATCGAGACCTTCTCAAGGAATTGTTTGGGATTATGGGATCCCTGAAACTTATAGGAAGTATTATAAGATTAAAAGAAACCTATTTTCTCAAGGAAAACTCATAAGACATTAATCAATCTCTAAAACCATTGAATAATGGTAACAACCTTAGATAAGAGCTTGGAGCTTGAATATTAGTTTGAAAGATGAGAAGGGTCGCCGAGTCCAAGTTTAGAAGAAACTTACAAGTTTCCGAGTATGTTGATACTCTTTTGCTCGATGAGCAGTTTATTGTTTGGCTATCTAAAGTTTAGCCGGAAATTATAAGTTTCCAAGTACTTCGGTACTCTTCGCTCGATGAGCAGTTTATTGTTTGGCTATCTAAAGTTTAGCCGGAAATTATAAGTTTCCAAGTACTTCGGTACTCTTCGCTCGATGAGCAGTTTATTGTTTGGCTATCTAAAGTTTAGCCGGGAACTATGAGTTCCAAGTTCATTCTTTCTTCTTTTGATTAATTCATTTTGTCGCATAATCGACATTATCTTCGGCTTAACGGGCGCGAATCCTTATGTTCAACCCGACGGGTTGGACCGATTCGGCAATAATCGTTTGACACGCGTGAATCCTTATATTCAATCCGAGGGATTGGATCGATTCGGCGGTAGTCACTCGGGCACGCGTGAATCCTTATATTCAATCCGATGGATTGGATCGATTCAGCCATCGCCATATAAACTCGCGTGAGTCCGTGAGTTCAATCCGAGGGATTGGACCGATTCAGCGATAATATTTCGACACGCGCGGATCCTTATATTCAATCCGAGGGATTGGATCGATTCGGCGATAGTCATTAGACGCGCGCAACGTCTGTATGTTCGACTCTAATGAGAGAACCGACTTGGCGTTGTCATTTACTGCGTGTGCGAGTCCTTGTGTTCGACCCAATGGGTTGGATCGACTTGACATGCCTATTTTTGGGATCAACGTTTGAATTGACATTGCATGCATACATGCGCCCAATATGGAATTGTTGAGATAATGCTTATTGTATTGTTGAGATATTATTCATTGAATTGTTATTAGAGCCTTGATAACATGCTAAGTATATACCTTAGGGTAGGCAATACAGAACATATAAATATATATATACAACATATATATATACATACCCCCTTATTCTTCACATGCTGTTTGTATTATCTACTATATTCCGTGAGTTGACCCTAGCGCCGTGGCTTTGTTTGTATGTTTGTGTTTGGGCGGTCGGCCTGCTGCCAGACGTTCAACAGATGATTCAAGAAGGTTCGTCGTTCGGGGAGGACCCGGAGCGAAATGACTACTACTAAGCCTTCGACGTGGACCCGGACTTCATGGAAGATCAGATGAGGGTCGAAGATAGTGGTGTAGGATATGGGTGGTTAGAGTTACTGATTTTGGTTGTCATGGTCATAGCTCTGATTCATCAGTTGTATTTTGGGGCAGGGTAGGTTCCCGACTATTAGCTTTTTGTGTGATTCTCTTCCATGAGGATCACAGGGAGTTTGTCGGGCGTAGGAAGTCTTTTGGAGGCCGTTTGGGGCTAATTTATTTTCTTGGAGGACTGTAGTTATAAAGCTTGTGACTCTGACTATGAGCCGCACTTATTTGCCCGCGGGCACTACTTTCAATTACTTAATATTACTTTCCGTCACTTGAGGACACTCGTGACGATGTTTTTAGTTGCAGCAAGGGCTGTGCTTATTTTGTATATTAATCGCTGTTAATTGCGATTGGGTTGAGACCTTATTTCGACAAGTCTTTTTATTTAAACAAAACAAAAAAAAAAAAACCTGCTTTTCCGCTTTATTTTATTTTTGAGTTACTAAAGTGACGCCACCGAAATCGGGGTGTTACATTTCAAGTGTATCTCCATCTACCGCCTCTCCTAGAAGTCAGGTAAGTTCGACCACCATTTTCTTCTTTTTGCCTTGTGTTTCTCAGACTCTCATCTATTCTCAATCATTGTTTTACTCTATTTTTTCCCTTCACTCTATTCCGCTTTTTCCCTTCCTCTCCTCTTTTTTCTATTTATTTTACTATCCGCTGACTTTATTGCTATTCGAATATGTTAGGGCTATAAATATTTTTATATTCATACTTATATACAATGACGGATCCAGGAGCTTCACGTTGTGGGGGAAATATTTGTTTGGTACAAAAAAAAGTATGGGTATATTTAATTATGTTCACCATCACAGATCAAAACATCTCTAGAACCATACTCACAGACCACCTACCAATAAAATTGTTGTTGGAGCAATATATTTTACACACATATACATAAGCATATAATGTTTCATAATAAATTTTTATCAGGGCAATAAATCCATATTATATATACAAGGTTAAAGAATTGAAAAACTCTTGCGGGGGAAATTTCCCCCACCATGTTGTGAATAGATTCGTGCCTGTGTATCCTGCTGCTCGAACACCTTTGTTCTTTTTTCCCTCTTTTCTTTTTCTTCTTCTTTGTATTGGGTTGGGACACCTGGCCCTTTTGCGTTCCCTCTTAATATTATTTGGCCTATAAAAAAATTCAAAATTAAACAACTTTTTAATCTACTTCTTGTATGAGTTGCAGTGCATTTATTTAGTTCCATAATGCATGAAACTGCAGATAATCATTCAATCAATTCAGCTAACAAGCAACTCTTAACCTTCACAAAATCAATGTTTTTTAAAATTTCTATAAACATTGATTTTGGCACTATCAATAAGTTGTGTATTATATATTACTTTTTGTTTTTGCCTCCATAACATATTTGACATGCAACTCACACACCAGAGAAAGGTACATGAATTACAATAGTTTCCAGTATGCGTCTTCACATCCCAAGCATGATGTTCTGGTAAAGGCAGTTTGAAGTGTTTCATACTATACCACCAAAAAGTTGCACTTTGAAAATTAAGGGATTCTAATTGAGCAGAAAAAAACTAGAGGGCTAAAATCAACCAAACACTAAACTAGGGGATCACAAGTGTATTTAAGCCTAAAGAAAAAAGAAAAAGTGTAAGATTGCAGGTCTGTTTGATAACAGTTTTTGAAAACTGTTTTCTGTTTTTAAAAACTGAAAAATAAAGGGTTAAATGTGTTCTCCGTCCCTGAACTTTGAGCGAGATCTGATTTCCGTCCCTCGCCGGAAAATCTTCCTATGGACGTCCTCAAACTGACATTTTTGTTTGGAAACCGTCCTTGCCGCCGATTTAGCTCCGGTCGCCGTAGCCAAGTGTCACTTTTGGCCTATGTGGACATGCCACATCATTTAATGAAATGACGTGTAATTTTTTTAAAAATAAAATAAAAATAATTTAATTTTAATTAAGTCCCCCAAATCTTAACTAATTTAATTTCTAACCCCAAAACTAATAAGACTTAATTAATAACACTTTTGGTCCCTTTTCTTCAATCTTCAACCTCATTTTCCATAATCTTCTTCACCTTCTTCAATCTTCATCATCTTCTTCCCCCACCCACCACACTCATCACCACACCCACCACCGCCTCCAACCTCAACAACACCACACTAAAATATTTAGCCATTTACTTTGAGCGAGAATCAAAGTTTCTTTAGCAAATACAACAATCAGATCAATGATACCTTCTAAAGCACTAGACTAATTACTCCTAGTACAATTCCTTGGTTCAATCACCACGATCTGTTGGATTTCCACGATTACCAACTTGGATTAAAATTGACATAAACACCCAGTACCAGTTGGATTTCCACGATCTGTCAAAGCATAAACCAGTGCCCCAACTTCATCTTCCCCCACCCACCACCTCGCCTCCAACCTCAACACCACAACCACCCCCCAAACCCAGAAACCCACAGCCACAGCCTTCAACCTCAGCCACTGCCCCCAACCTCATCTTCAACACCCACTGCCACAGCCCCCAACCTCATTTTCAACACCGACAGCCACCGCCCCCAACCTCGCCCACCACCAGCCACCACCACGGTCACCAACCCAGAAACCCATACCCACCACTACCACACCCACCACCAGAGCAGAAACCGACCACCCTTGCTCCCACCACCCTCACCCCCATCGAACAACCCCCACCACCCAGAAACCCAAACCCAGCCCCACAGATCTGTCAAGAAAACCAGAAAAAAAAAAAAAAAGAGAGAAGAAGGTGAAACAAATCAAAATTATGAAGCTTTCAACCCAATTGATGAAGGGCTCTGAATTTGGCGATGATTGATTTAGAATAAACATGGTGAGTGTAGGAGGATGCAAGCGTATTTCACCCATTCGGTGGCGCCGTTGATATTGTGGTGGGTATGGGTTATTCTATTCTTGGGTGATGTAGTGCTGTTAGGAGTAAGGGATGGGAGTAAGGGATGGTGCGGGTTGGACCAAGAAGAAGAAAATGATAGAAGATGGTTGAAGATGAATAAATTGGAAGATGGTTGAAGATGAAGGATTAGAGTTGGAGAATTGAGATTATAGACTTTCTTTCTCTCTCAGACTTCTCAATATCAATAGAAAATTAGGATTTTGATATGATTTAATTAGGAGTAGAAGATAGGTTAGTGTTAGTTTTAATTTAGGGTTCAGAAATTAAATTAGGAAAGATTTGGGGGTTTATTAAAAATTAATTATGTTATTAATTTATTTTATTTTTTTAAAATTCCACATCAGCTCCAAACGGACACCTGGCCACGGCTGTCTGAGCTATATCGGCGGCAAGGACGATTTCCGTACAAACAATTGAGTTTGAGGATGGCGTTAGGAAGATTTTCCGGCGAGGGACGGAAATCAGATCTCGCTCAAAGTTCAGGGACGGAGAACACATTTAACCCAAAAATAAAAAACGTGTTTGATAGAACTTGTTTTCAAAAACTGTTTTGTAAACAATTCTCATTTTCAGTTTTTTTTGGAAGTCCAAATATATTAAATATATAAAAAGGAAGAGGCTAAGCTCAAGAGTAGGACAATGAGGATACAAAAACTAAAACATCAAACATCCACAGAAATACACAACCACTTAACCACCCTATAAGTTATAAACAACAAGAACCTTTCTAAATAAAGTAGAGAAGCCAAAGTAACCAAACTCGAAGACCTAAACCAGAACCAAAGAACCACCAAGAGCTGAAACAACACTCAGCGGCCACCACCCCTCCATTTTTTGTGTCAGTCCGCGAATAGCCGCCTCATTTTTAGTTTTTAAAACTAAAAACCAGAACAACTAAAAGATGTTATCAATTTTTGTTTTTAGTTTTCACATTCTAGTTTTTAAAATGTAGGAAAACATCACATTTAAACAAAAAAAAAACTTAAAAACTGTTTTCAAAAACAATTTCTAAAAAGAGTTTTGAATACAATTTTCAAAAACTGTTATCAAACAGGAGTAAATGAGTAGAAAGAAAGAGGATGTAGTTCATTTTGAGAGGGAATGATGAAAAAAATGAGAATTGGTGAAAAGGAGAGTTAGAGATTCACGAGTCATGTTGCATTTCATTGTAATTGCTCTTTTGCTTAAAAGTGTTTAAATAACCAGAAAAATCAATGTCTCTTTGAAAATTTAGCCTCGCTACACTTGTGAAGTCTTTAATGATCCTTGATTGACCACACAAGTGAGATGTTTGTGAGACAGGTAACAAATTTCAATTGTTGTGGTGCAATGGTTAATTTTGTGAGAACTTCCCATATTTAGGCTTTACAAGCTGATTTATCCATTGAGGAAATTGATTTGATTGAAAAATAACTTAATAGTGTGAGTTGCCTAATTGATTCATGATGAATTGGTGTAGTGTTTATTGTCATAGTTAACATTTGTGGGCATCGCATTGATTGATGAGAAATGAAAAGTTTGATGTCATGCAAGGTTTAACATTTTGTGAAGTATCATCGTTTAAAAACCAAGCTTTTAGGAAACCATGGCACATACTCCCTTCATCTCATATTATAAGTCGTTTTTACCTAATTCTTTAGAATTAAGAAAGTTAGTTAGTAGCAATAAATTTGTAGTATTTTTCTAATAACTTTTTCAAGTTGTCCTTAGTTAAAAATTTATCAATTCAATTAGTTTCTCTGTCTATATTAACATTCCACTATCTCTCTAAGGGTAAACATGGAAAAATCATAATTATGCTTTATAGATATGTTAAAATGACTTATATTTTGGGATAAAAAAAAGGGTTAAAATCTATAATTGTCCCTGTACTTTAAGCGAGTTTTGAAAACCGTCCCTCGCCGGAAAATTATCTGAAAACCATCCTCAGACTATTGAAAATAATTTCAACCCATCCCTCCGGCCGCCTCAGGTTCGGCCAGCTCCTTACGTGGTTGTCCACATCAATTGGGTTAAAACATATAATCGTCCCTGCACTTTGAGCGAGTTTTGAAAACCATCCCTCACCGAAAAATTATCTGAAAGTCATCCTCAGACTATTGAAAATTATTTCAACTCATCCTACAAAATGCATAGCAACACAGGTCATGAACAAGCAACACATGGTGATGAACAAGCATGCATAATTTCAAGCAAATTTCAAGTTTCAAGCATCACTAAACCCAAATCGCACACTGTCAATTCGAACAAACGAAACCCTAAAATAGAAACAATCCGATTCAACTCCAAAATAGAAACCAACAACAACAACACACAACTCGCTAAACCAACAACCACAACACATGCTGCTCGCAATTCGTATTTAACACCCTCTCAACAACAAAAACCCTAACTTTCAACGGTTAAACGAGAAGGATTGAGAACAAACCTCACAAGCTTCCTTTCCAGTTCTTCATCGCAGCCTCGGTGTTCTTCGTCGCCTACTTCGTCCTCAGTTCTTTGAATCACCTTCCCCAGTTCTTCGAAGGGTTCGAACGATGATTGTGAATGCAAAGGAGAATGATGGGTTTCTGACAGAAGCTCAAACGGAAGGGATAAGATGTTGATTTTGTTGTTTAGAGTTAATTAGGGGGAAAACTAGGGATTTAGGGTTAATTTGGGGATTTAGGGTTAATTGTGTTAATTCAGATAATTATGACATATTTTAATTTAAAAAAAAAGACACGTAATCCTCATTAATTGACGTCGACAGCCACGTAAGGAATTGGCCGAACCTGAGGCGGCCGGAGGGATGGGTTGAAATTATTTTCAATAGTCCGAGGATGGTTTTCAAATAATTTTCCGGCGAGGGACGGTTTTTAAAACTTGCTCAAAGTACAGGGACGATTATACATAAAAAAAATTCCACGTCGGGTCTCATTAATTGACGTGGACGACCAAGTCAGCGATTGCCGGACCTGAGGCTGCCGGAGGGACAGGTCAAATTTGTTTTTAAAAGTCTGAGGATGGTTTTCAGATAATTTTCCGGCGAGGGACGGTTTTCAAAACTCGCTCAAAGTTCAGGGACGGTTATAGTTTTTAACCCCAAAACAAAGACTTATAACAAGGGACGGAGGGAGTATCATTTTTGTGGATCAATATCATTTGTTTCGGGGCAAATTTTTGGGTTGAATGAAAGGAAATGATTTAAAATTGGGGGGAGATTTGTTGGGTTATCACTCCTAAGTGGAGTGGGGCCCAACTTTATTTTATGGAAAGAAAAAAAATGAAGTTTAATGGGCCTAGCCCATGTTTTTTTATTTAATAGAGATTTCCAAACCCTTATTTTGGTGAGGAACAACAGTGTCGTTAATGGGCCTAGCCCATGTCTTTGAGCTCTTTTTCATTTGAGATTTTATCTTCTCTATTGTTTGGGTGGTTTACCCTTTTGCTAGCTCGTGCCCATGGTTTTTATTCTCTCAATTTAAGGGAAGTTTTTCACGTTTAAAATTTCATGTGTTTCTATTTTATTTTATTATCATCTATTGTTGTCACCGTTGGTAGTTGAATTTGCTCGAAAGTTATTTTGTTTAGGTTTTCACAAGTGAAGAAGACTTTTTTTGCTCCTAACGCCACTCTGATTCCCAACACAAATGAAGTTCTTAAGTTTGGGGAGAATTGATAAGTGTCAATTTTACCCTAATTTCTACTAATATTGAGGCACTTATGTGTGATTCATGAGAAATATTTTGCAAATTTACCTCTTTTGTTTAGGAACAAATTTGAGCTAAAATGTGTTAAATTTCATTCTAACCTCAATTTAGATTAGGGTGTCAAAGCGGCACCACCCGTAGACTCAACATGCAAACGTACCAAAGACGGGCATGAGGTCGCAATCGTGACAACCCACCGCGCATGTCTGTTAGGCTAACCCGTGAGTTTTTCCTTTTCTGATTGAAATGTGTATGCGGAGTGGCGGAAAATAGAGAAAGATGGAAGATTCAAAGCACCTTCTCACTGATAGCAACTTGAACTAGCAATGTGTCCGTGGAGACATGAAAACAATATCGCATGTTCATGCATATGTGTCATAGAAACCAACGTTCTCTATTTAAGGACGACCTCCAAGTACTTCTTCATCAGCGTGCTCACTTGCCTCTCCCCAACGTACAATTTCTGGTTGGTAAAATAATCATTAACAGATTAAAAAGTGTAGGGCAAGCGCCTTGATTGCAGAGAGTATCGCAGTTTGGCAAATAGTACCTACCTCTACTGTAAGACCCGGATAATTTATGCGATTAATTAACTAGTTATTTATCGGCTTAGGAACTATAAGTGCTATTAAGTTTAAGTTGATGTGTTTATTATACCTTGAATGTTTATATATAAATAATTGTATTTGTATAATTATTATTTTCTCCCTTAATTAAAAGAAAAAGAAAATTAAAGTTAAAAGAAAAAAAAAAAAGAAGAAGAGAGAGTCACGTAAGACCATCCACAATGGATGGTTGAATGGGGTGTTTGATGTTGTTGAAAGTTGTTTAATAGGTTTAATGGTTTGTTGAAATTAGTTGAAAGGGGAGAGAGAGTGTCAAATTGTTGAAAATATTCAACATGTTTAAAGAGCCTGCGGTGTGCCACGTGGCGCGAGCCAGTGGCCACCGCAGGCGCGTGTGCAACACGCGCAGACAAGGCGCGTCTGCAGGAGAGAGAAACGACTTTTTCTCCTCCCCTGCCACGTGGCTTCCTCTGGTTGGTCAGTCCGGATTTCGTTTTTCCTTATCTTTTGAACTCAATTATTTCATCAAAAAAAATATTTTCTGAAAAAAAAAATTATACCAAAATTCATGATTTTTTTTTCTCTATAAATAGAGACTTGGTTCGTTTGATTTGGACACAGAAAAAAAAACCAAGTTTTTTCACTCTCTTATTATCTCTCTCACCATCTTATTTATCTATCTATTAGCATTTGTATTGAAATTATAGTCTATATTTAAAAAAAAAATAATTGTTAAGTGTTTATTGTTTTAATTTAATTTAAATCGATAATTGTAATTTTATGTAATTATAAAAACAAAAATATAAAATTAAATAAAAATGTGTAATAAAAAGTGGTGGGGTAGGGTGAGTGGTGAGTGGTGGGGTAGGGTGTTGAGAGTTAAGTAAAACCATTGAAGTGGGTAATTGTTGAAAGTTTGTTGAATTGGAGAGAAAAGATGATGTGGAGTGTTGGAAAGAGAAAAAATGGGGTAGAAAAGGGTTAAACAAAACCATTGTATATGGTCTAAGTTTGGTGACTAACATAAAGAAAATATATAAAGTATATAATTTAAAACTAATATATATGTAAGGACATAATAACACTTTATTAACACTTCTACACTTGATCACTTAAACTTACCCAAAGTGATCTTAAATTGTATCATAGAGTTGCTCATAATTTTTAGGATAATGATTCATCTTCCTAATATTTTTTCTATAGCTCTATGAGTTAAATCCTAGACTATCTAAATTTATATCTTCTTTGCTTTCTTTCAAACGTGAAATCAATCTTCATTTCCTTACTTCCTTGATTGCAAACAACACCTTCAATTCTGTCCAAAATATCTCCTAGCTGATCCTTCACCATGTTCTGCATGCTTTACACCTTCAACTTGTTGCATATACGACACCTATGACAAGGCCAGCTTAATATCTTCCACCTCATGTTTCATTACAGCTCATGCTTCTTACCTGTTACTCTCCAAAGCATTGCAGCTCATGATTGTTGCATGTTTCCTATCCTCCAAGCTTCCACGTTATGGTTACTTGCTGCATGCCCCATTGCCACCTCCTGCTTTGGTGCATGCCCCATTGCCACCTCCTGCTAGGCTGAAGCCTATAAATAGAATGTGAGTGAACCGTAAAAAAATACGAAAAAGGATATAAACGAGAGTGAATCAAAGAAACATTGGCATAATAAATGTTTTGTGTCATTAGTTTTCAGTGAAAATCCTTGAGTGTATATTTTGAGTGTGAGAGAATTTTTGAGTTTTGAGAGCGGAAGATAGGATCTTGAAGCTTAGCATTTTCTAAAGCGATTAATTTTTGAGATCTGAAAGATCACGAGGTTCGCAACTTCTATGCACTACTCACGAAGGTAAGGGTAACTCAGTTTTAGCGCGTCTTTGAGTCTTGCATGTTTTATCGCACTGCCTGCGTTTGAGATGAAGATGTTTATATTGATTGGCATTGGATTATGATTATTATGCTGAACTGGGAAAATGTTTTCTGGAGGCTTCGGTCGAGTGAACTTATTGAGACGTGTGTCTCCGTTTTCTGAGAGGCTTCGGCCGTTTACTGGTTTCCGTCATTACTGCTTTCAAGTAGATAAGACGTGATTATTGTTGATTGATTTTGGCATATAGGGCTGAACTAAGTGGCATTCAGTGGTTGTCGTTCCACATGTCTGTCCCGTCCTTCGTGGCGTTATTAAGTGGCATCCAGTGGTTGTCGTTCCACATGGTTGTCCCGTCTTGTGAGGCGATATTAAGTGGCATTCAGTGGTTGTCGTTCCACATGTCTGTCCCGTCTTGAGAGACGTTATTGATCGATCCATTTTGATAGCAGCATATAGTTGCATTATAGGAAACTAACACCTGACCCTATGTTGTTGGATTCTAGTTATTGGTTTATTGATATCTGATTTGATGATACATTGTTGAGGTTATTATTATCTGAGTTAATCTATGTTTAAGTTGTTGATATATGAGTTGAGTTATGTTGCTAGTTTATTTACCATGCTAGGTAATTAAATTTGAATAGCATGATTTTCTCTTTTATACATGGTAATTGCATGGAGTTAACCCTTTCTATTTGTTACTTGTTGTTTGGGCGCTTAACGCTATTAGGCGATGGAGATCCTTCCGCCGAGGCTTAGCTGCTCGAGTTGGAGATCGAGTTGTAAGCGGTGGAGTAGAGGTGTGAGAAGTAGGTTTGCTTCTCTTCTTATGGACTATGTTTGAGTCTCCTTTTCTATATGAGAACTCTGTTATTAAAGCCTTGCTTCCGCCACCGTTAAAGTGCGCATGTTTATTATGAACCTTACTTATGGTGTTGTAAACTATTATTACTATATATCGGGAAACAGGTTATTTAAATAAAGTTATCATGTGTTTCCAACCCTATGGTATTCATTCTCATTTTCAAAAAAAATACCCTTGGATTTTAGGGATTGCAGAATAGTCCTTAGACTTTGTTAGATTACTAATGTGATTCCTCAGTTGAGAAATTGGGGCGTTACAATTGTGGTATCAGAGCTTTGGTTGAGAAAACCAGAGCTTTTGGGTAGAGTGTCTGCTTAAGATGTTTGAACTCTGAGACCGATTGGTGAGGTGTCAATCGGAGGAAGAGTGTGCTTGATTACTGTTTATATAGATTATTTTTGAAGGTTATTCGTAAGTGAATAACCTTATGCTAGTTATTGTTAATTATACATTTGATATAAGTATATACATCTTTAGTTATTATAGAACAACATGTATTAGGTAAAGAACGTTGTAGCTAACTTGACCTGTTTACCCCTCTAGGGATTGGATGTGATCATATGCATGGATTGGCTGTCCCACCACCATGCTCTTCTTGATCGCACCAATAAGGTAGTTATCTTCCCCGATGTTGGACTCGCCGAGTTTCTGAACTCGTACTTTTTGAAGATCTCTTTGAGGAAAGGAGCTTTGAGTTCTCTTTTGTCTACAACCGTGATGGAAGCTGAGGAGAATGGAGTACAAGGAATAGCTGTTGTGCAAGAATTCGAGGATGTATTTCCGGAAGATGTACCTAGAATACCTCCATTCAGAGATATGGAGTTCACAATCGATAGGGTCCCAGGCACTGGACCTATATCAATCGCACCGTATCGTATGGCACCGGCAGAACTGACTGAGCTGAAGAGTCAACTCAAAGATTTAACCAAGAAGGGGTTTATTCAACCTAGCGTTTCTCCATGGGGAGCGCCAGTGCTACTTGAAAAGAAGAAAGACGGAAGATCGCGACTTTGCGTGGATTATCGACAGTTGAACAAAGTCACAATAAGGAATTGTTATCCGTTGCCGAGGATTGACGATTTGATGGATCAATTGAAGGGTGCTGCTGTTTTCTCGAAGATTGACTTGAAGTCGGGATATCATCAGATAAGAGTCAAAGCTTAGGACATTCAAAAGACCGCGTTTAGGACACGCTATGAACACTACGAGTACTTCGTGATGCCCTTATGAGTTACGAATGCACCTGTTGTATTCATGGATTACATGAATAAGATCTTCCACTAATTTTTGGATCGTTTCGTGGTGGTGTTCATTGACGATATCCTGATCTACTCTAGGGATCAGAAGGAACACGAGGAGCATCTGTGATAAGTATTGCAAGTTCTTCGGGAGAAGGTGGTGTACGCTAAAGCGACGAAGTATGGATTTTGGCTTGAAGAAGTGAAGTTTCTTGGTCATGTCATCTCAAAGGAAGGTATTGATGTAGATCCTAGTAAGGTGGAAGTTGTCACTACTTGGGACCGTCCAAAAAGTGCAACTGATATAAGAATTTTTGTGGGATTGGCTGGTTACTATCGACAATTCATCGAAGATTGTGGGGCTAATGACGAAGCTAACTCGTAAGAACCAACCTTTCCCATGAACCGAGGAGTACGAGGAAAGTTTCCAAAAAAATGAAGAGGCGCTTGACGATCGCGCCAGTTTTAACCTTACCACATGAAGAAGAACCTTATGAAGTGTATTGCGATGCGTCATATCAAGGTTTGAGCTGCGTGTTGATGCAACATCGGAAGGCTGTGGCGTATGCATCAAGATAATTGAAGACGCATGAGCGAAAGTACCCTACGCATGACCTGGAGTTGGCTGCTATAGTTTTTGCACTCTAAAATTTGGAGGCATTACCTGTATGGATGTACATTCACTGTGTCCGTTGATCATAAGAATTTGAAGTACCTGTTCGATCAGAAAGATCTTAATATGAGACAAAGACGTTGGATGGATTTCATCACAGACTATGATTTTACTCTACTATGCCATCCCGGAAAAGCAAATGTGGTGGCAGATTCCTTAAGTCGCCAGACGATTCATGTGTCGTCCCTAGTGATTAAGGAGTTGGAAATGATTGAGACTTCTTGCTATTTCAGTTAAAGCGTAAAAGTGACGCCTGGAAGACTAAGCTTTGGTAAGGTGACAATAACCAATGATTTGTTGAATGAGATCAAGCAAAAGCAACTGTTGGATGAAGAGTTGGTCGAGAAACGAAGTATGATTGTCTTTGGGAAAGCTCCAGATTTCGAAATAGGAGCTGATGACATCTTACGCTGCAAGGGAAGGATATGTGTGCCACGTGACGAAGAGTTAAGGAAGTTTATTCTCAATGAGGGTCACAAGAGTCGTTTAAGTATTCATCCCGGAGCAACTAAGATGTATTAAGTTGAATTTATGATGGCCAGGCATGAAAAAGAATGTAGTGGAATTTGTGGCGGCATGTCTGACGTGTCAGATGGCGAAAGTGGAACACCAAAACTTGCGGGTATGTTACAATCACTTGATGTGCCGGAGTGGAAATGAGACAGTATCTCTATTAGTTTTTGGTAGCATTACCAACTACGAGGAAGAGATTTGATTCCATCTGGGTCATTGTAGATCGTTTGACGAAATCAGCATATTTCATACCGGTAAAGACAACATATAATGTGGAGAACCTTGAAAAGGTGTATGTTGCTGAGATTGTACGACTTCATGGGGTACCTTCGAGCATTGTTTCTAACAGAGATTCGAAATTTACTTCGCATTTCTAGAAGGCATTGCACGAGGCTTTGGGCACGAAGTTGAGGCTGAGCTCTGCTTATCACCCTCAAACGGATGGGCAGACAGAAAGAACGATACAGTCATTGGAAGACTTGTTGCGAGCTTGTGTTTTAGATAGTCAAGAGAGTTGGGATGAGCTGTTACCTTTGATCGAGTTTACTTATAACAACAGTTTCCATGCTAGTATTGGAATGGCACCTTATGAGGCTTTGTATGGGAGGAGATGTAGAACTCCTCTATGTTGGTTTCAAGATGGCAAACATCTTCTCGTTGGACCTGAATTAGTGCAACAAACTACTGAGAAGGTGAAACAAATACAAGAGAAGATGAGGACATCACAGAGTCGACAGAAGAGTTATGCTGACACACGACGGAGAGAGTTAGAGTTCGAAGCGGGAGATCACGTGTTTCTTCGCGTGACGCCAACTACCGGAGTGGGTAGAGCGATAAAGTCAAGGAAGCTGACACCGAAGTTCATTGGACCACACCAGATCATCGAGCGAGTCGGTAACGTAGCTTATCGTATTGCGTTGCCATCTTTTCTATCCAAGATTCATGACGTGCTACACGTGTCACAATTGAGGAAGTACATCCCAGATCCCTCTCATATTATCAAGGAAGACGATATACAGCTTAGAGACAACCTGTCTTTCGAAGTGACACCAATAAGGATCGATGAACGTAGGATCAAACAACTAAGGAACAAGCAAGTCCCTTTGGTGAAAGTAATTTGGAATCAAATGACGGGCGATGCCACTTGGGAGCTAGAAGAGAAGATTAGGGAACAATATCCAGAACTCTTCGTTGAGGCTTAAGTTTCGAGGGCGAAACTTTCTTTTTGGGGGGTAGTAATGTAAGACCCGGATAATTTATGCGATTAATTAACTAGTTATTTATCGGCTTAGGAACTACAAGTGCTATTAAGTTTAAGTTGATGTGTTTATTATACCTTGAATGTTTATATATAAATAATTGTATTTGTATAATTATTATTTTCTCCCTTAATTAAAAGAAAAAGAAAATTAAAGTTAAAAGAAAAAAAAAAGAAGAAGAGAGAGTAACGTAAGTTTGGTGACTAACATAAAGAAAATATATAAAGTATATAATTTAAAACTAATATATATGTAAGGACATAATAACACTTTATTAACACTTCTACACTTGATCACTTAAACTTACCCAAAGTGATCTTAAATTGTATCATAGAGTTGCTCATAATTTTTAGGATAATGATTCATCTTCCTAATATTTTTTCTATAGCTCTATGAGTTAAATCCTAGACTATCTAAATTTATATCTTCTTTGCTTTCTTTCAAACGTGAGATCAATCTTCATTTCCTTACTTCCTTGATTGCAAACAACACCTTCAATTCTGTCCAAACTATCTCCTAGCTGATCCTTCACCATGTTCTGCATGCTTTACACCTTCAACTTGTTGCATATACGACACCTATGACAAGGCCAGCTTAATATCTTCCACCTCATGTTTCATTACAGCTCATGCTTCTTACCTGTTACTCTCCAAAGCATTGCAGCTCATGATTGTTGCATGTTTCCTATCCTCCAAGCTTCCACGTTATGGTTACTTGCTGCATGTTCTACACCTCCTGCTTTGGTGCATGCCCCATTGCCACCTCCTGCTAGGCTGAAGCCTATAAATAGAATGTGAGTGAACCGTAAAAAAATACGAAAAAGGATATAAACGAGAGTGAATCAAAGAAACATTGGCATAATAAATGTTTTGTGTCATTAATTTTCAGTGAAAATCCTTGAGTGTATATTTTGAGTGTGAGAGAATTTTTGAGTTTTGAGAGCGGAAGCTAGGATCTTGAAGCTTAGCATTTTCTAAAGCGATTAATTTTTGAGATCTGAAAGATCACGATGTTCGCAACTTCTATGCACTACTCACGAAGGTAAGGGTAACTCAGTTTTAGCGCGTCTTTGAGTCTTGCATGTTTTATCGCACTGCCTGCGTTTGAGATGAAGGTGTTTATATTGATTGACATTGGATTATGATTATTATGCTGAACTGGGAAAATGTTTTCTCGAGGCTTCGGCCGAGTGAACTTATTGAGACGTGTGTCTCCGTTTTCTGAGAGGCTTCGGCCGTTTACTGGTTTCCGTCATTACTTCTTTCAAGTAGATAAGACGTGATTATTGTTGATTGATTTTGGCATATAGGGCTGAACTAAGTGGCATTCAGTGGTCGTCGTTCCACATGTCTGTCCCGTCCTTCGTGGCGTTATTAAGTGGCATCCAGTGGTTGTCGTTCCACATGATTGTCCCGTCTTGTGAGGCGATATTAAGTGGCATTCAGTGGTTGTCGTTCCACATGTCTGTCCCGTCTTGAGAGACGTTATTGATCGATCCATTTTGATAGCAACATATAGTTGCATTATAGGAAACTAACACCTGACCCTATGTTGTTGGATTCTAGTTATTGGTTTATTGATATCTGATTTGATGATACATTGTTGAGGTTATTATTATCTGAGTTAATCTATGTTTAAGTTGTTGATATATGAGTTGAGTTATGTTGCTAGTTTATTTACCATGCTAGGTAATTAAATTTGAATAGCATGATTTTCTCTTTTATACATGGTAATTGCATGGAGTTAACCCTTTCTATTTGTTACTTGTTGTTTGGGCGCTTAACGCTATTAGGCGATGGAGATCCTTCCGCCGAGGCTTAGCTGCTCGAGTTGGAGATTGAGTTGTAAGCGGTGGAGTAGAGGTGTGAGAAGTAGCTTTGCTTCTCTTCTTATGGACTATGTTTGAGTCTCCTTTTCTATATGAGAACTCTGTTATTAAAGCCTTGCTTCCGCCACCGTTAAAGTGCGCATGTTTATTATGAACCTTACTTATGGTGTTGTAAACTATTATTACTATATATCGGGAAACAGGTTATTTAAATAAAGTTATCATGTGTTTCCAACCCTATGGTATTCATTCTCATTTTCAAAAAAAATACCCTTGGATTTTAGGGATTGCAGAATAGTCCTTAAACTTTGTTAGAATACTAATGTGATTCCTCAGTTGAGAAATTGGGGCGTTACATCTACGACTATAGAGTAGCTATAGCTCCCTTTATTTGTACAATAGCAATTTCTCTCAATTGTTCAATTGCCTCACATCTCTATAATAGCAGTTTCTCTCAACTGTCCAATTCTGATGCACATTTGCACACCGGCCCACCCTGCACACTTTTTAGGATTACATTGTTATCCTATTTATAGCTGATTCTATTATTCCTTATTTTAAAACAAAATCCCCATAAATCTTATAACAATCCCTTTACATCCTATTACAATATCTTTTAAAAACAATCCTAATCAATGTTCTGAAAACCGGACCGGACCGTCCGGTTCGACCGGTTGGACCGAGAACCGGCCATTTCACCGGTCCGAAGCCCTTCTAAAACCGGGAGTTATTAAACCGAACAAGAACCGTAAGAACCGGTCAAAAACCGGTCAGAACCGGTAAAACCGACGGTTTTGCGGTTTAACCAGTTGGTAAAAAAATTGATTTTTCAAACAGATCTGCACTAATATAAAGCTGGCAGCCCTTGATTTCTGTATTGTGGCTATTAATATTAGTTATTTCCATAATAAAACTGTTAGCATTTATTACTTTTTTTGAAATAGAACATTTATAACTCATTTTCAAAAGAGAAACATTCATTACTCACCCCTTTGATTGAGAAAACCAAAAAGAATTGAGAGATACTCCCTCCGTTCCTAATTATAAGACCTAATTTCAAAATTTTCATGTTCCTAAATATAAGACCTCTTACAATAATCTAGCAAAATGTTTTTTACTCTTCCATATTTATCCCTCACATTAATTATATGTTTTCAATTCCAAAGTTACAACCTACCATTAATTACTACAAATCTAACTAACTATGGCTTTTGGTATAAATGCAATGATTATTGGTGAGAGAAGATAACAAAGGGTAAATAGGGAAGAATGTATGCATTTCTAGAAAAGGCTTAATTACAACTTTGGTCCCCGACGTTTACCAATGCCACGATTTTGGTCCCCCACCTAATTTAATTACATGGATGGTCCCCGACGTTGTAGGCCGTGTGCAACGTTAGTCCTACCGTTTATTTCTTAATGGAGGAGGCTTACGTGGACGTCTAGTTGGAGAGAAAAAGGAGATCTGAGGAGAGAGGGAAGCACGTGAGTATCACGTGAACTCACGTGAACTTTATATGAACCCATTATACCCAAATCTGAAACCCTAGGGATCTAAACCGCGTTACCTTCTTCGTTCCAGGGAGGTCAGAGGTTTGGGTATAATGGGTTCAGATAAGGGTCACGTGATACTCACGTGCTTCCCTCTCTCCTCATATCTCCTTTCTCTCTCCAACTGGACGTCCACGTAAGCCTCCTCCATTAAGAAATAAACAGTTGGACTAACGTTGCACACGACCTACAACGTCAGGGACCATCCACGTAATTAAATTAGGTGGGAGACCAAAATCATGGCATTGGTAAACGTCGATGACCAAAGTTGCAATTAAGCCTTTAGAAAACCAATACTCTAATTAGTTACATTAAGTGCTTTCTTAATAAGCGCAATTTTTTTGGAATAGGTCTTATATTTAGGAACGGAGGGAGTAAAAAACTGTACAGCTACTAAACATTTATTACTCATTTTCAAAAGAGAAACATTTATTACTCACCCCTTTACTTATAGAAAATTGTACAGCTACTAAACACTTAACAAGCCTACTGTTCATTTCAAAAAAACAAGCTTACTGTTAGATTTTCAATAAATAAATGCAATTGAAAAAAAAAAAGAGCAATGAAATATTTTGTAACGTAACTATGTAGTTTTTTTGAAACAAACTATGTAGTTTAAAAAAAACAACTAGGTGGCTAGCTCTCTAATCTCTATCATTTCATTTACGGAAGGTTTTCTTTTTAAGTATAGTTTTAGAATTGAAATTCTCATATTTAATATAAAATGTTTATAATTAGTGTTATATATAGTATAAATTATATTTTTAATAGTATAAATAATTAATATTTATTTTTAAATACTATTTAAATACTACCGGTTGGACCCCGGTTCGACCTCGGTTGAACCTTTAAACCTTAAACCTGTACCTTCACCGGTTCAGTGACCGGCCCGGTTTTCAGAACATTGATCCTAATAAATTGAAGATTTGGCCTCATAATAAAATTTGCAGGCCGCCAACCCCTGATTTCTCAATGAGTCAATTCCCAACTAAAAGTTTTTTTTTAGATAAGCAAAATTGTATTAAAGGAGAGTACAAGGGTACTCAGCCCATAATACATCAAGAACTAACACAAGAAACAAAACAAGAAATAAATCCACAAGCTAGCAACTTGAACCAACACAGTATACCAGCAAAACCAAAATAAGGCAAAAACCAACCAGCTTAAAAGTAACTAACGCATGCCATAGTGCATGGATAAGGCAGAAACAATTTGTCTTAATTTGGTAGTTCATTTATTAATTTGGGTGGTAAAAATGGTTATCATCATTGATAACAATACATGATGGAGATGAGAATAATGTTTTAGATCATGTTAGGCAGAAAGTTCAAGGGCTGAGATTGACAAATGACATGTAAAGAAAGAAAAGGCCAAGCGTGTTTGTTGGACGGAGCACGTGGGATAAAAACACATACGTTTGATGTGAAGGAAACACACATACAAAGCAATGTAAAGGTTGAAATTTTGGAACAAAGAAAGAAAAATGTCATACCTTCATAAGATGATATGCAAAGTGCAAACGACAACGCCTAGGTAGACAAAAAGGATTAGATCCTATATAGAGGATGAAGTTTGCAAGAAAGATTGGTGTTTGACAATGCAAAGAGATGTTTTTTTTGTGTGCAGACCAGCCTGCGAATCTGGCAGTACATGGTGTGGCCTGAGTTTTTGCAACCCCCCCCCCCCCTTCTATATAACAAAATAGAAGTAGGATGTCCTTGGAGGGTTCAGTCATGACAAATTGACCTGTAAAAACCAAGAAAAGAAAAAGATTACTACTAGTTCAAATAAACAATACTCATTCACTTCAACTCTTTCTTAGTACAAGTTCAATTTATAGTCTGAATCAATCTGAAGTAAACATCACATACAACAATCTTGGAAATTTTTACTTATAAATTAGACTTGTACTTAACTCTACAAAATAGAAGTAAGGTCACATTAGCATTATCACCATAAATTGATCAACTTTTCCAGTGTCCAGTCACAAAGATAAGAGTGAAAGAGAAATAGAAAACAGAGAAGAGCAAGGGAAACATTGAAACAAGATGAACACACTTGAAATCTAAAGCTTCAATACCTGGTTAGGTGTCCCTTGATCTCCAAACTGTTGCATGAAAGAATTCATTCGTTCCTCTAAAGCTTGAAATTTCGCATTGCTCTCCTGCAATTCTGATTTCATAGCATTCCATTCACCCAATGTGATGCCAGCAAATTGCGAGCTACTAGAGCTGCTAGCAAATTCCAACACTTGAGATGGACAAACACCAAAGCCCATGCCTCTCACGTATCCTGAGCGATCTTTCCTAACATAGGCAGCCTCTTCAGAACAATTCTTTTCAAGTTCCTTCTCCAATAAATCCTACACAAAAAAATTAAACATGTGCATGCCATCAAACATACAAAGCATATTTGATAGTTATAAAATTTTCAAAGGAAATAGAAACTTGTAACTATACTCACACTCTTTTGTTTTGCTTCTCCATTTACAAAAGAGTCATCACTTTTCTTGTGTGAAATGGAGTACATTTCCGCTCTACTATACGATCGGCCAGTTTCAATATCCTAAAAAAATTATCAGCACAACCACAAGTTAAAAACAGCAACAACTCTAGAATAAGGAAATAGGAGAAAATAAAAGTTCTAATCCTAACAGTAGCAGCAACATCTTCGAAACAATTTTGAAGCACATAAATTTCAGCACAACCAGGTACCAGCAAGCACAGGAAAAACAAGCTTGATGAAGAACAAATCAGCATTAAAAATACACAAAGAACGGCACCTGCCTGGGCCAAATACACCACAAGAAAAAACCATATAGAAGCAAAAGAAACTGCAATCTGTGAATCTGCATCTGCCAGCTTGCATAGCAGAAAACTAACTGATTTCAACCAGGAATATCAATGACATAGGCCGAGAACATTCAGAGAAGAGAAACAACATAGGAGAAATGAAAAAAAAATATCAGATTAGTGATTTTACCAGCTCATGCCTCTTCCTTGCAATGGTCTTTGTGCCAAGCGTGTGCGGTATAGATTGTTTTTGTCTATTTAAGGCATTCGTTTCAGACATTTTCTACATTGTGAAGGAATAAAAAAATAACAAAATCAGTAGCTGATAACTATTATTAGAGAATTATCACACAAAAATATCTCATTACCATTGTTTCCTCCTTCAGACGGTAAGTTAGAAAAGAAGCCCATTGCTCTATCGGCATGCCTTCTGGGCGCCTATCAAGGTTTGCTTCCCAACTAAGTGCAGGTTTGTAACATTCAGCAAACAACCGCGCACAACTATCCCTCCACATTTTTCCAATATTTTTTAGTATCCACTTCTTATGCTGCCCATCATTGACTAGGAATTTTCTCTTCAAAAGACAAATTTAATTACTAAATGATAACACAAAATTTCAGTAAGAAATTACATCTATTCAGTTATAGTTCATACCTTTACAATGGAGTCCCAAACATATATCTTGTTAGGTTTGTTTGGAACTAAATTCCAGCTCTCATAGATAATTGGGAGTTTCTCGGCATTGGCAGCAATGTATTCACTGAGTGAAGTGAAAGCACAACTGAGAAGAAATTGAAACCAAGAACTAGGTGCTTACCTTCAATCAAAGCTACAAGGAGAAGAAACTTAAACCCAAGATGAAAATCTGAGTGAGAACTGAGAACCGAGAGCACAAACACCAGTTTTGATGAGAATGTGAATCTGAAACCTAAAATCCCTAATTCCTAACCAAAACAAACAGATCCAAATCAGAAACCTGAAATCTAAAACCTAAAATCCTTAATTCCTTATCAATTCGCGAGATGAAACGAAGTGCTTACCTTCAATCAATGATTGAGCTTCAATCTGGAACTTTGCTTCTGAGAATCGCCATCGCTGAGAGAGGAGTGAAGGTGTGGTGAAGAATCGTGATCTGAGAGGTGAAGGTGTGGTGGGTTCAACTTCTGAAAATCTCTTGAGAAGTGAAGGTGAAAATCGTGAAAATCGCGATATGAAATGAAGAAGAGGTGAAGTGGGTTTAATTTAGGGTTTTCCGGTTTAATTATTCTGCGGCGCCCGGTCGAACCGCCTCTAAAAGAACCGCCACAAATTCGTACAAAATCGCCACTAATTGAAAATAACCGCCGCAAATTGTAAGTAAACTGCGGCGGCTGGGTTAACCGCCTGAAAAAGCGCCTCTATTTTGCATTTTGCGGCGGTTTTCGCGTAACCGCCGCAGAATGTCCGCCGCTAAACACCAGTTTTGTTGTAGTGATTATACAAGCAAACAGTGGATTCTGCATAATGTTATACAATAAGTATAGAACATGCTTACAGGATGTGATATCTTTATCCTTACCTTTACCCTGGTGATCTTTCGGTATATATTTTGGCCACTCCTTTGACACACTTTGACTAAAATCCACATGTATCCTTCGATCATCAATCAAAGCATTGTCCATCTGCCGTTCAGGAGGACATAAAAGAGGAAAAGTAAGAGAAAAAAAGTTCACATTCATCTCAAAGCAAAAAAATTATATATTGAAAATGCTTGTTTAAAGTCAGAATTGCAAAAGAAAAGAGCAATTCTGCAACCAACAATCCAATTGAAACAGGGATCAGACAGAAAAGCAAATAAAACAGGTGAGCAAGCAGCAGAAACACAAACACAATTATCATTTTTTACTTGTTGGAGATTAAATACTCCACTCCATAGCACAACAGACACCTTCTAGTAACTTCACAAAGTGTGTGCAGAGTACACTCATGCCAACCTTGAAACTAATAAACCTACTAAAGTATCTAATGTGCATGAAGCAAAACAGAATAATTTCCAATCCACAAAAAGAAAAAAACAATACTCATTTAGAAAAAAGATGTTTCAAAACCTTGAGCATACCTTAAAATATGCCTGCTCACAAGCCTGTTTGTCTTCAAACTCTGTCATGACAAGCAAACAATAGACTCACTACTTGCACAAATGACTAAAGATGGACCACTCATTTTCCAATTAAAGTTGGTTTTTACCATACAAACTAAAAAAGAACAAATAGTCACAATATTAGCAGAAATGTTATTTGATAGCTTCATATATTTTAATTTTTAACACATGACAAAGTGGAAACTGGAAATGTACACTGACCTATGAAAGCATAGCATAGACTGTCACCAGTCTTCTGATCACGGATGATTTCAGCCCTGTCATCAAATACTTTGGGTAAGAACTACATTATATACAAATACGATAGTACTATATGTGTTGAAAAGTCAGCTGCTCAATATTACTCACGATGACACAGTTCCAAATTGTGAAAATATTGTATGCAAGTCCGCATCCTATAATTTAAAGAGTAAACAATTATTTGCTGAGAAAGTACTGAATACCACAGTATAAATTTGGCAGGGCGGTGGGTGGAGGAAATTTAGTATCAATTGCACATTGCAAAAAAGATTACTCACCTCAGTAACCGGGTTCAATTTACAGATGAATAGTACATTGTCTGGAGGCTTAATATCAGCATCAGGAATATCCCCAATCTAAAATAAGAAAGAAAAGGGAATTATACATGGGACCATAATCACACATGAAGTAGTAAGATTTTCTGTAACAACTACTCACACTTTCAAGTACAACTGCCCTAGAATGTGCTTCCTTCGTTTTAATAACCTCCTCAAGCTCTGCTGGATTTAATTGTTCATCCATGGGAACCCAATCATCTTCAAGTCGCACATCATCATCAACCTAGTAAAATTGAATTTATAGTTTGAATACGTATGCTTGTGATTGTGAAGACTGTAAAATTGAATTATTCACTGTAATAAATAAATGCAAGACAAGTAAAACCTAAGATAATCATCCACTGTTAAATACCATCCGTCATCTCCAAATTAGTCATCCAGTGACTGCAAGAACAATTAATTTATAAAAGTCACACTTAAGTATTAACATGAATCCAATCATCAGGTAAACCATTATAGATTCACTATTGAGTTGTGACTAATAAAACTAGCAGAAAAATCTTGGTCTTAACTAAATGATGATTTTTAGAAAGAAAAAAATTATTACAGAGGGAAGAAGAATCACAAAAAATAGAGGAGTACACAAAATTAATGGGGTCCCTGAGGATAATCCATTAGCCTAACATGCCAATCAAGCCAATTAGGGTAACTGCCTGCTGGCAGTTGGAATTAATTAGCGTCAGAACTGCTTAATGGCAGTTATGATTGCAAAATAATTACTGGAAGTTATTTATGAAGAGTATATGTGATTGTAGGGTGTGTAATTATGTATGGCATGTTGTTACAGCTGGACAGCAAGTGTTTGGCTGTTTAGTGTGTGATTTCTGCCTCAGTAATATAATTATTCAGTTTATCTTTGGTGTTCTAACAGATACCCTCCTGAACAAAGAAACTACAATAAAGTACATAATCAAATAAATACATCAGTGGAAATTGAGCTAGTTAACTCTCATATACTTGTATATCTGTCTGGGAAAGCATAAAAGAGAACATGAAAGGAACACTAAAGTGAGACCAAAATAAGATCTTATCCTATATTGTGTGGCATAATTACCATAATTATCAGGATTTGACTCTATTTTTGTACAGTGCCCCTGTAATAAGGGCAGATTTGAATCGTACTGTTTTTTACTAGCTATTATTTCCTTGTATCCTATGTGTTGCATTCACTCTCAATAATTTTCATCAGAAAACTATTGTTAGACCATTTTTCCTCTCTCTTCAAGATGGTATCAAAGTACCCAATCCAAGGGCCTATGCTTACACATCAAAACCCTAACCTCCCTCATCGCGGCATGGTCAAAAACTCTCAATAGTTTTGATTTGAGTTTAGTCAAAGAGTTCAACTTTGCAAGGGGTTTTCCCTTGTGAAAGAAGGATTTTTCTTCTTTGTGTCTTACATTTTCCAGTCTTCGATGAAAGTTTTATTTTTTATTTTAAAAGAAGGAACTAACGATATCTCTCTCATGTAAGAAAAGCGGAAACAACACCAAAAAACCAAACAGAAAGGCCCCATAGGGACAACCAATAACAAACACAAACAAGCCTACAGACCCTCAACATCAAACCAAAAAACAACAGCCACAAAGGCACCTCAAAAAGACCCCAACAAGACAATCCAGCCCACAAGCAAAAGCCCCCAAAAACGAGATACATCCCTACCCTCAGATGCTATCTCACCATTGACGGAACCCCCAGAACCCCCCTCCAGTGTGACCTTCCCCTCACCCAAAACTTGAGGCTACTCCCAAGGTTTATGACCTCTCTTAATTTTCTTAGGACGCCGGCAACCCTGACGAAAGGAAGCGACCCAACGAATGACGAGCAACAAACTGAGAATGACAAGGGCATATGGGAGGAGTATTACCCACCTTGAGGACAAGGTTGATTCTTTGGGGAGTATTGTTAGGGTTCTAAATATTAGGGTTGACTATGGGCCTGAGTTTAATTTATTAGGTTTTAGTTTCATTTTATCTTTTAATGTAAGAGTATATTTTATTTTAGGAGTTTATCTTTTATTTTATTTTTGGTAGTTTATCTTTTTTTTTAAGGGGTTAAGTCAATCTTTATTAGGATTAGTTAATATAAATAAGAGCCCTCTCATTAGGTTAGGGGTAAGTTTTGATTATTTAGTTTAGTAAAAGATTTTTTGATAAGAACCTTAGGAGAACCACACCACAAAAGCTAGCTGTTGTAGTTGGAGAGCCCAAGGCCTTATAAACCCCACATTAGAATCCCATACTTCCAATGTGGGACTCAAGTCCCATACCTTGCAATTGGGTCCTAACATCCCACCACGCTTCGCAGCCCCGGCGCCCACGCGGGCTGGCTGTGCACTAGCCCCTTGATTAGTCCCGGGCGAACACTGCAATGTCGGCATCACCACCCGCGCCGCTCATTTGCAGCTGAGAGACATGGCGGGAGGCTCTGATACCAATTGATAAGAACCTTAGGAGAACCACACCACAAAAGCTAGCTGTTGTAGTTGGAGAGCCCAAGGCCTTATAAACCCCACATTAGAATCCCATACTTCCAATGTGCGACTCAAGTCTCATACCTTGCAATTGGGTCCTAACATCACCAAATGATAGAGTGTTCCAGAGATTTAGGGTTCAGGAAGAACAAGAACAGTAGAATAGAGAAAGAGAATGATTTCTATTAACAGAGAAAAGCAATTACATCTTCTGACAATTCGAGAGGTCAGAATCTCTCCCACTCACAATGACCACAAGGTGGTTATTCCCTTACCTTTTTCCCCTTTTATTCACTAAACTGAAACAAGAATGACACTGGCAGTTACACTTATTACCTACTCTGCCAGTTCCTACTCAATCTACTACTCACAATAACTAGCAATTGTGACCTGGTAAACAGGTTAAGAACCCACCACCTTTCCCTTTTGTCTCCTAGCATACACTTTCTTGACAGGTGGCTTAATCACCACTCTATCATTTTTACCTTTGAAAGAGTTTTCCCTTGTGAAAGAAGGATTTTCCTTTTATGTGTCTTTTATTTTCCAGACTTTGATAAAAATAAAAACTCAGAAATTACTTTCTTGTCCCTGATTGGGTTATTTCCAACCCTAATGACTTCTATATTCAACTTATATACTGGACTGAGCCACCAACTCTGTTTCTTGGACCACCAATACACCAAACTAGAACCAAGATAGAGCGGAATGAAAGACCACCGTCTGTTGTCTCAGCCACCAGGATCTATACTGGACTGAGCCACCAACATCTGATTGGGTTATCTTAAGTTTTGATTATTTGTTTCTTGAACCAGATGTTGACTTGCTGTCATCAGGATCTAATGCCCAATCAGCATCACAATAGGAAGTAATAGGAATAGCTAGAATTTAGGAAGTATATACATATACAGATTACAGATTAGGTAGAGTCAATTGTTGATAGAATATCCACCACATATTTTTGGGTGGAAAATTGATGTCATTGAGGAGAAAGAAGCAAAATGTAGTTTGGGAGATCAAATGAAGATTGGATGAAGATCATAATTAACGACCTCAATACCTGTGTGACTACTTTGCGATAGTGATCCGCTATTAGCATAGCACACAAGCTGAATCAGCATGATAGAACAAAACATGTAGTCACATAGAGATAGACTGACAATTTATTAAAGAGGAATTAGATAATGGTCTTATAGCCACAACATAAATCCCTGCAGGGCTTCAGTTCAATGATGTAATCACCAAGGGACTTTCCATAGAGCGGTTTCAAGATGTTACTTACAAATTAGGAATGAAAGACCAGTTTGAAGGTGAGCGTTATGCGGCATAATAACACTAGTTATAAGGATTCGACTCTATGTTTGTACATACTAGTTTCCCGAATTTCAGGAAATTAGGACAACTTTTATTCATACAGAGTTTACTAGATATTATTTCCTTGTAAGGTCAGATTAGATATAGCCTATATATGTCTTAATCACACTTTACCTTTTTTATTCATTGGAAAGTAATATCCACACAATTTTTCTCTCTTTTCAAGTTTCATGATTATTAATGTCAACCATTATCCATGAATGTTTCATGATTAGACAATACATCCTAATGGGCAAGGGCTTTGGTAGTTATTTATGGAGTCATTTTAATAATGAGTGGTTTCAAGACTAAAAATGGACATTGAAATGTTAACAAATTAAAGAATTACTCGACCATTACCTCTTCTTTACACTTCCCTTCTGGTGAAGCATCAGGAATGAACTCAGTTAGCTCAGGAGGATCAACAAAAGGATCATCCAAGATGTATGTGTGCATGATTCTGTAATTCAAGAACATGAATACATTACATTCTTCTAAAAAAGGAAAATGCAGAAACACTATTTTCAATTAACATTTCGTAGAAAAAAATGAGTAGATACCTTATATTTTTATATGGTCTGCTCTTCTCATCCACATAAGCCTCATTTATTCTAGTCAAAACTTCAAATCCTTCAACTACCTCACCAAAAACCTGGAAAGATGGACAAATCTTAGAAACCAAAGAAATATTTCCATGGTATAAATGTCCAATGACACAAATCAATGTCAAATAAAACTGGGTAATACTTCATGCTTGTTGATCTCCTTAGACCCTAAAAATATCTATTGTATCATTTTCCTTTCTATTGTCCGATAAAACAAGTCATTTATAGAATAACTTCTACTTGATAAAACATATAATTACAATGATATCCATTGTTGTACACATTAATCCCTCCCCATTCCCCACTCATTACCTCTGCTCCTGCCCCTTCATCACAAAAAAAGGGGGGAAAACAACACAAACACTACCCCAGGACTTTTTTCGAGTAGTCTTGAAGACCATAGGAGTCAATTTTAAATAGTGGTGTAGAGCAATCAATCCCAAAAATAGTATAACGGTATAAATCATAGAATAGTAGCCTTTATACAAAAGGTTGCAGTTAAACGCAAATAATTTATATACACATGTATAATCAAAACCTAAAATATTAAAATGTTTAAGACTTTGATGACATATTCTATGTTGTAGACTTGGTTGTGACACAACCCCTATACCATAGTTGTGGAGACAGGACCAGCCCAATTTTCCAAATACCCATGAACCCACTCCATGGCTGGTAAAGTAGTAATCAACCTTTCAATCCAGGCCCAAGGGGCCTATTTGAGGCCATAAAGAGCCTTATGCAGGTTACAAACCATGGTCTTGTCAATCTCAACCTTGAGGTTGTTGAATGTACACTTCTTAAGAATGTCATTTAAGAAGGCATTGTTGACATCCATATGTTAGATAGGCCAGAGTTGTGTAAGAGCAAAGGTGAGAGTGACTTGATGATTGGACTAAAAGTCTCGATTGATCAAACCCGGGTTGTTCATGCAAACCTTTAGCAACAAGTCAAGCCTTGTATTCATTGATGGAGCCATCAAGAGGCTCCTTGATCTTGATAAACTTTAGCCATATACAATGGCATAAAATTGGGTTGAAAAAGCTTAATAATAATACTAACACAACACTAACCATCATGCTTATATTCTACGTTCCTACATTCATAAGCCTTCCGGAGATGCCACAATTTGCGTATGAGGAGGGCACTTAAAGATTACGAAGCAAGAGTTAATCCACATGCTTATCTTATCCAGTATAGTCCTAGAGGGACTTATGTTTTCTTATGAGCAGATTTTAAGCTACCTTAGATTTCATTTTTACTGTCCTTCCCTATAAAGAAAAGATAAGCACCTTAACTATGAAAAACACAAACTAGAAAAAATTATTAATCCAACATCATCATTATTAAATATTAAAATAATACCCCTAGTCATTATTGCATAAAAGTTCAAACATTTCTGGGTAGTAGAAATTACAATGGTCATCTATTTGTCAGTTCAATGTAAGTATTGAAGTTTGGGTTAGGTCTAACTCCACCCAAAAGCTAGCCTAGGGTGAGGGTTAATCTATCCTATGTAAGGACTTATTTAGCCATATTTGTAGTCTATGTGAGTCTTCTCAACACACCCCCTCATGCCCCGGGCCGGACATCTGGAACGTGGAATTTGCTGGATAGGACATCTGCAGGGACGGGTGGTCCCTAATGATACCATATAAGAATTAATTTTTGGCCTAACTCTACCGAAAAGCTAACTTGTCATGATAAGGATGCCAATGTAACCTATGACTTACGAAACAATTAAAGCAATTATGCATAGAATACTTACAGTGTGCTTTCCGTCAAGGTAATCAAGGTCATCACGCAGAGTGATATAAAACTGAAGGGAAAAAAAAAACAATGTGTTAATTGCTTAAACTTAAAATATGCACTAACCTTGAAACATGAAAGTAACAGGAAAGCAATAATGATAGTGATACTGATACCTGTGAAGCATTGAGATTCTGTCCTGCACTTGCCATGGCAACTGTTCCAGTCTTGGAATGCTTCAGGTCGATATGAATCTCATCGCTGAAAAACCGAGCTTGATCGCCATATAGAAACCTGAAAAAGAGGATGCCATAGCATAAATTGAACAACTAAATAAAATTCAGACGAGAGAAACAAAGTGTAGGGATTAGGGGCAATTTTGGGTGTGCAAATCAATCACCAGCTCCCCTAAACTCGTCACGATCAACACTGACATCACCTCCGACCACGCTCACGGCGATTCACTAACGTGACAGAGATACCACCGGTTGGTTTTCCACAACGTTATATCCAGGGTTATTTATACTTTTCCCTTATATAAATTATCTAATTATCTAATATTTAAGTTAATCTAATCTAATGAGTTTCAAAAAATAGTTTGAAATAATCTAATCAAATCTAATAACATAAGCATGTTAAGGAAATCAGATGTTAAACACTTTCTAGTCTAACTTAAGCTTCAAATTTTCCTTTACAGGTGAGGTGAGTGGAAATAAGTCCGCATGTCAATAGGGGTTTATGGCCTAGTCTAGATCAGCCTTAGCCAGGACCAAGACAAGTTAATAAATTAACAAGGCGAAGACTTTTTCAAAAATCTATAGTTTAAGAAGACAAACTCTTCAAAAAATCGTTTAAACCCAACAAACCGAGCTATTTAAATAAATAAGATTATAATTTTTATTACTTGCATTATATTTTCATTATCTTATCTTGAAATTATATATTTATTAACTTATTTACATATTTGAACTTGTTGGTTTATATAATAATAACTATGTCCCTGAAGTATAGCTCAAGTGGTAAGAATTTGAAGAGATATGAATTTGGAAGGGCAAGGTTCAGAGATTGATCCGTGGAGGGTGTTACTTTTCTTTCCGATGTACTAAAAATTATAATAATAACTCTAATTAGAAATAAACTTATAACATATTTAAATATGTATAGAACTTTAAATAAGCTTTTAGGCTTTCAGAAACCAACCATACCTATTTTTACCTTATCTATTAACCTACAATCTTGTTGGCCTCTATTTATACGTAGGTTCATTTTAGTTCATTAGCCTATGAGCTTACTGACCTATTTACACACAAGTTTGCTTGTCTACTCAAACATCTTATGATGACTATCAAGTCATACATACTAACATATCAGGCTTAGACCTCACAAATTGTTTTTTTTGCAGGTTAGACCTACTTATACAAAGCAACCCAACCTATTTCCACACCTACAAGTACCCCACCCGTGTTACTATGCATATGTCTAACCATTCATATGGTCGAGCATAATTCATACACTTAGACTGCAACTTACTTATTAATATCAACTCTTGAAGAATTAATGTTAAATATTACGAAGATGGATTATGATCCTCTGAGTTGTAAAAAAAAAATTTTTTTTGGTCAAATGGATTTCGATTTATAGCAAGAGAGTGGGTCAGGCCCAAGGGATTACAAGTCATACCCAAAATACAAGTGCAGTACAAGTTTAAGCAAAACAAATGCTTAAAAACGTGGTCGGATCTGACTAAAGACACAACTTTCCCTTACCCAAACAAGGGTTGAGTCTAACTTCTCAAGAGGAAAACTCAACAACCCACACCCTAAACCGCAACCCTGGAAAACGCAATGGAAGGGGCTCATTCACCTAACAGCAGGAGAGTGGGGGTGACGAGGGAAACCGTAGAGTGCAGCCGCGCTGGGCGCTTGAAGATCCAATCAGAGGGGAGATCATTCTGGAAGCTGAGTTGGGCTATAAGGTGAGCACTCTGGTTCCTCTCTCTGTTTGTCCAACTGAAGCAGTAAGAGTGAAATTTGGAGCTTAGGCTTTCCACATCCGAAAGGATGGTGCTGACTTCTCTTATCTTGTTCCCAGATTTGCAAGCTTGGATGAGCTGTTGATTGTCCGATTCCAGAATGATGTTTGTACAGCCCAAGTTGTATGCTAGCAATAGACCTTCTATGATGGCAAGAGCTTCACTTGAGAGCGGGGACTGGGAGGGGAATCTTCGATGGGTTCCTGCTAACACCGTGGCAAAATTGTCTCTGATGATAGCCCCAAGTGAGGAGAGGTGGTGGCCACGGACCCAACTCGCGTCGACATTGATCTTGAGAGCATCCGGCGAGGGGGGTACCCACAAGGCAGACCTCCTAGAGATTGGCTGAGTCGCATGAACCCGAGGTTCTTTGCTTGGGTGAGCTTTAATTGCAGTGTCCAACGTTCTCCTAATGATCTCCAGAGTGAGGGTGGGGTTGGGGAGCTCAGAGTTGAAGGAAACTTTGTTCCTCCCCTTCTAGATACACCAGAGAGTACAAGCTAGGAGGGCATAATCCTTCTCAAATTCACGGGAAGTAGCTTTGAGGAATTGGATTCACTCAAAAAGCCAGGAGCTTGCAGAGGAAAGGTCGATGGTGGAGATGGACCATTGGAAGGGGGTACCAAACCATATAGCTCGTGTCCACGGGCAGAGGAAGAGTAAATGCTCAACTGTCTCTTGTGAAGTTCCACAGATGGGGCAGAGATTGCAGGTAACTATTCTCCTCTTAGAGATGTTATCCTTCACAGCCAATGCGTTCTGGAAAATTTTCCAGAGAAACATTCTTATTTTTTGTGGGACTTTGCAGGACCAGATCCACTTCCACATGTTACCTGGAATAACATTCGAGCCAGTGGCGCTATCTGAGGGAGCCTCAAGCTTGGCTTTAGCAACCTTATAGCCAGATTTCACTGAGTAGTGCCCAAGGGCGTCATGGGGCCAGAAGAGGATGTCCTCAGCTTCCAGGAGGCTGAAGGGGGTTCTGGTAATTAAGACAGCTTCAGCTGGAGGGAAGAGATGGGCTATCAGAGGTTCATTCCAAGCATTGCCACCGGGGAGCATGAGGTTTGAAACCAACAGATTGAGGTGTTGGGGAGGAGGTGACAGCTTGGCCCCGGAGCTCAACCACGTGTCCTTGTCCTTCCATACATTGATAGTACGGCCTCTTCCAACAGCCCATTGTCCATGCTCTTTGATAAAATCACGACCCTCTTGCAGACTCTTCCACATCCAAGAGGGTTTGGGGCCAAGAGGAGCCTCAAGGAAGTTGTGATTTGGGAAGTAGAGGGCTTTAAGGACCCTAACCCAGAGGGCTATGGGGTTAATCAGAACACGCCATGCTTGCTTAGCCAAATGGGCTAGGTTTTGGCATTTGAAATCCTTAAAGCCAATACCACCATTACTCTTGCTCTCAGAAATCTTCTTCCAGCTTTTCTAGTGGATGCCCCGCTCCTTGCCATGGCTTCGCCACCAGAAAGCCACCACAAGAGAGTTAAGGGAGGAGTAAAAAGTCTTGGGGAAGCTGACTATGGCCATTGCATAGGCAGGGATGGCCTGGATGATTGCCTTTATTAGCACTTCCTTCCCTGCCTGGTTCAATAGGGCACCTTTCCAACCTCCAATTTTTTCTTTGACTCTGTCTCTAATCTAGCTAAGTGAATTGCTCTTATTCTTGCCCCAAATGGCAGGGAGACCTAAGTAGCTGCCCGGGTTATCCCAGATTGGAATGTTCAGAAGTCTGGAAATGCATCTCTTGGTGTGGGAGGGGGTGAAATTGGAACAGATGATGCCTGACTTAGCTAGATTAATGCGTTGCCCCGAAGCTATTGAGTAGAGGTTCAAGATCTGCATGATGTTTGTGAGCTCCTGGGTAGAGGCCTTAGCAAAGAGCAAGGAGTCATCAGCGAAAAACAAATGTGTCAAGTTTGGTGCCCCATCCACCAATTTGAGCCCCTCAATTTTACCAAATGTGCAAGCTTTGTGAAGCATGAAGGAGAGAACGTTAGAGGCCAGGACAAATAGGTAGGGGGAGAGGGGATCCCCCTGCCTCAAGCCCCTTTTTGGAATAATCTTCCGGCTCAGGTAGCCATTGATTTTTAATTTATAAGAGGCTCATCTGACTAGGCACATGACACGGTCAACCCAGGTGCGATTAAATCCATAGGCACAAAGGGTGCTCTCCAGAAATTTCCTTTCCAAGCGGTCATACGTTTTGCTCATGTCTAGCTTTATAGCTAGGTAGTCTTTCAACTCTCTACCCCGATTTAGAAGGCCATGGAACACCTCCTGGGCCACCATGATATTATCGTGAATAGCACGGCCACCTACGAATGCACTCTGGTTAGAGGAGATGAGTTGGTCAAGGTGCCCCTTAAGTCGTGTTACAATGATCCTGGAAATGACTTTAAACAAGAAGTTACAGCAGCTTATTGGTCGAAACTGGGAGACCTCCTCTGGATTGGAGATTTTGGGGACGAGAGCAACGACTGTTTCGTTCACCTCAGCCGAGAGGTTACCAGTTGCAAAGAAGTCCTTAATAGCCAAGCAAACCGAGTCTTTTATGGTGGACCAATGGGTTTTGAAGAAGATTCCACTAAGACCATCAGGCCTTGGGGCTTTCGTACCCCCTAGAATATTGACTGCTTCTGTAATTTCCAGTTCAGTAATTTCCATATTCAATAAATCATTCAATTCTGATGTTACCTTGCAGAGAAAATCTTGAAGGCAATCTTCTATCTGCTGCGGGTCTTGGGACGTGAAGATTTCTTTGTAGTGGTTTGTGAAGGTACATGTGATACTAGCTTGCTCATCTAACCACTCCCCGTGTGGTCCCTTTATCCTCTCAATTCTGTTACAGTTGCGTCTGTGGACTGTTGAGGCATGATAGAATCTGGAGTTACGATCACCGTATTGGGCCCATTTTAATCGAGAGCGGGCGCCCCAATATTTTTCCTCCTGGGACCATAAGTTGCAGATCCTTTGCTTTAGATACCTTACATCTTCCCAGTCAATGAAACGGTGAGGTCTGGCTTGAATCTGTTGCAGTTTAAATTTTAGTTTAGCTATCTCTTGGTCTGCAATCTTGAAGGTTTTCTTCTGCCAGGTCCATAACTCCTTTTTGGTGCCTCTGATTCTATTGTGCAGGTCAGCCCAAGGATCAGCCTCAGGGGTCGGTTGCTCCCATCCTTTGGTAACGATTTCAGGGCATTGGGCATGATCATTCCAATAATGCTCAAACTTGAATTGTATACCACTACATGATTTAAGGGCAGGTTCAAAGAGGACCGGAGTGTGATATGAGCTAACAAGGGGGAGAGCAATAACCCTGGCATTAGGAAATAATTGTCTCCAGCTCCAATTCGCAGCAACACGATCGATACGCTCCCGAGTTACAAACCCATCTCTTGGGTTACTCTCCCAAGTAAATTCACATCCCTTGATGTCAAGGTCCATCAAGTTAGCCTGGTGAAGAAAATTCCTGAAACTCTGGATAATGGAGGGGGGTTGAGGGCGTAGCCCATCCTTTTCATGCTGATAAAGAATCTCATTGAAGTCTCCAGTGAGACACCATGGTAAGTCGCTGAAATGAAGACCAGCAATACGAGGCCAAAGTGATTGTCTCCGTTGAGGGGAGGGGTCACCATAAACGAAGGTGCAGTCGTAGAAGCGGGTGGAGGATCTGGAAGAAATGTTTGTGTGGATGTAATTAGGAGAATGCTTCAGGATTTGGATTTCAGTTTCCTTTTTCTACAGGAGAGTCAGGCCACCCGAAAGCCCTCTTGGATCAACTGTGTAGAGGTAGTCATATCCTAACCTGAATTTTATGTTTTCCATTTTCTCCCTTCTGGCACGGGTCTCCATCAGGAAGATGATGGCCGACTTATGCTTGGAAGCAAGGCTCCTAAGCTCCCTGGCTGTCACGGTGGCCGCCACACCGTGACAGTTCCAGCTTAGTGTTTTCATGAGGACTGGTGGGGCGTGGTAAGGCCCGCATCCTCAGCCATATCCTCCATTGTCGTGTAAGGTAAGTCTTCACTGGTTGCACCCTTGCCCACCGTTATAGTCTGGGATTTGGGTTTGGCGCCCCACCCCTTAGGCTACGCGCCCCAGCCTTTTTTTTTATTCCAAAATTACCCATCGGTAAATGATATGCCGATGTAAAAATACCAATCGGTAAATCATTTCCCGTTAATGTTCCTCAGTATGAACACCTTTATCCCATTACCCAGAACACGAAGAACAATATCGGTTAATCATTAACCGATTCGTATATTGATATCGGTATATCATTTACCGATTGGTAATCTGGCAGTTTGATCACCTTTTCACCATTACTCCTCCCTCCACCAACCCCTCCACCATTACTCCTCCCTCCAACAACCCCCCACCAGCCCCCCATAACTCGCCCAAACTACCTTATTCTACCATTACTCCACTCCTCCCTCACATTTCACCTTCCCACCACCACCACCATCTCCACATTTCCACCACCACCACCACCAACACCACCACCACCAAGGGAAAGCTTTTAACTTCTGGTAAGTGTTGTTAGCTTTGGTACTTTATTTATAGTTAGTTTAAGTAGTTAGTTGTTAGTTTAAGTAGTTAGTTTAGTTACTTAAGTTGGTAATTTAGGCTGCTGTATCGTGAACTAAATCGGTAAATGAATTTCCGTTAATGTACCGGATTATGATATGCCGTTATAGGACCGGAATTTTATTTACCGTTATAGGGTCGGTTATTGATTTACCGTTTTTGTTCCAGGGATGACAGAGTCATTTTTTTTTTGGTGAATCAAAATTGATACATGCTGCTGGATTGGAAAATGATAATCCAGAGGAGAAACCATCACTAGTTGAACCTCCGATTATATCTATAGATGTCTCTCATTTGTATCATACTGATCAGGTACTCATTGCACAAATTTTTGCATGTTTTGTTTATGCTTTGTTTATGCCTTGTTTTATGCCTTGTTTATCCTGAAACAACGTTTCCCTTTGAAAGATGATCTTATGAAATGGGTTCGCGACATTTCTATGGCAAATAATTTTGTTTTGATGACAACAAAGTCTGATAGTGGTGCGAAGGGAAGAAAAGAATATGTCATTCTGGGGTGTGAGAAGCATGGTGCGTATATTCCCTACAGAGAACCAGATCTTGTTGAAGGAACGTCAACACAAAAGACAGGTTGTCCTTTTAGGCTAAAAGGACGACGTATGAAAGATGATAAAGGTTGGTGGTTGAAGGTGATGGACGGTAGACACATCCATCTCGCAGCTGAGTCACTACTTGGCCACAATTACGCTGGTCGACTGAATAGTGAGGCGAAGGAGGACGTGATAAATCAGGCTAAGACTTGGGTTCCACCTAGAAAGATGTTGGCGTCCTTGAAGGAAAAAGATCCTTCAAACTTGACTACCATCCAACAAATTTATGGTGTTTGCAAGCGGTTCAGACAATCCGTTCGTGGGTCACTGACAGAGATACAATACTTGCTGAAGAAGTTGGACGGTGAGAAGTATGTTCACTTCGAACGAAATGAACCCGGATCGGAAGTGATTAGAGATATATTTTGGGCTCATCCGAATGCCGTCAAACTTTTCAACACATTCCCATATGTAGTGATCATGGATTGCACATACAAGACCAGCAAATACAAACTACCCTTGCTCGAGATTGTTGGCCTGACCTCCACGGATAAAACATACTCAGTAGCATTCTGTTACATTGGCAGTGAGACCATAGATGACTACATTTGGGCATTGGAGTGTATGAAGTCTCTGATTTCCGACCAATCCAGGTTGCCTAGAGTGATTGTGACGGACAGAGATCTTGCCTTATTGAGTGCTGCTTCACAAATCCTTCCCACCACCACCCATTTACTATGCTTGTGGCACATCAACAAGTGTGTTTTGGCAAAGTGCAAAGAGTATGTTGGCACGGATGATTTTGCTCAAGAGGTTATGGACAAGTGGGCCGAATTGGTAGATGCTCCAACAGTTCCAGAATTTGAAGCTCATTGGATTGAATTGTTTAACATGTGCAAGCATAAACACAAGTTGAAATTTGCCACTTATTGTTCTACTACATGGTTGGTCCACAAGCAGAAATTTGCCAAGGCATGGACAAATCATGTGATGCATTTTGGAACAACAACAAGTAACAGGTACAAAAATTATGTTATGACTTGTTATATGTATTTCATTTCATAGATTATTACAATATTAATTCTTACATGTGCGTTGTTGGTTTGCAGGGCTGAAGGTGCACATGCCAGCTTGAAGTTGATGTTGCGGAACAGTAAGGGTGACCTGACCACATCATGGGATGCGTTGCATAGTTTGACCACCAATCGTCACACTGAGATAGTAGCATCGTTTGAGCGCAGTATGAATAAAATTGATCACCTTTTCAAGACCCCTTTCTACACAAATATTAGGGGATTTGTGTCAATCAAATGCCTGAAACTCATTGATGCTAAACTGGTAAGAATGCGAGCCTGCGACGGCAGATGCGATTGCTTATTGAGAGAGACTCATGGACTACCTTGCGGTTGTCAACTTGCAGGTTACAGGTCAACCACTCTCTTGTCAACTACTTCCAATTATTTATATTTGTGATTCAATGTAACATGTCTGTGAACTTGCAGATTATGAGAGGATTCCGTACGAGGCCATTCATCCATTCTGGAAGAGCCTAAGTTGGGAGCATGTACCTGTTGCAGATACTGGCAGCTCAGATATTTGCGGACTAAACCATGGAGAGATGCACCCAGAAGTTGAGGCACTGACACGTTATTTCCATCCTTTGGATACTGGAGGGCAGAGTATGGTAAGGAGGAAGCTTCAGGCGATATATTGTCCTGAAAGGAGTACACTATGTACTCCTGAGCTTCGCATAAAGTCCAACCGCACTCCTAAATTGAAGGAGAGCAAACAACCCAAGGGTCGAGCAATAGGATCCTTGACTCGTGATTCTTCAGCGTTTGAACTTACTGACAAGAAGATTAAAGAGAAAAAGAAGTCTTCACAACCAGCAAAGAGGAAGAAGCGTGTGAAGAAGTCTGATACAAGTCATTTCATGTGTAACTTTCCAGCCTTTCTCCATCCATATATTGACACAATTACAGATGTTGAGGATGATGGTAACTGTGGCTATAGATCCATTGCTGCATTACTGGGGCATTCCGTCGGTCAGGACGGTTGGCCTTGGGTTAGGGCTTCATTGATACAAGAACTTGAGACCAATGTGTTAATGTATAATAGGATGTGGGACACAGATGTTGTTTATGGCTTACATGATCGTCTCACTCTTCCTCTTGGGACCCGGCCACCCCTGACAAATGGTTTCAACTGCCAGAGATGGGATACCTTGTTGCCACAAAGTACCAATTGGTTCTCGTATCCTTATCCTCTATGGGTTGTAACACATACTTTCCACTGATAGGAGCCGGCCCACGAGATGAGCATACTGTTATAGCTATTGGACATGTGATAAATCACTGGGTACAAGTATATTTTGACCAAATACACTAATATTTTAGTTGCCTACTAGCTTGTCGATTAATTTTTGTATGTGGAAGTTATCTAATTTTATGGTTATTCTCTAAAATGCAGCTCCAATTAACTCCTGGACATCCTATGCCAACTATTGCTCCCCAGTGGGATTGGCACGCTGATCTTGCCTCCAAATACTGGCGCAACCTATATGGTCCACGTTTAGGCATGTATGATGCACAATTCCAAGCTTGGCTTGGTGCTTTTAGTGGTCATGCGGACTATGTGGACATCACCACAGATTGAATGTTCTTGTATTGTGTAATATTAATTTGTAAACTCTCTGTAATTTGGTAGAATGTGACCCTTATCACAGGTTGTTGTTAATGATGAAAATCTAGACATCATCGTAGATTGGCAGGTTCATGCGTGTACTTTTGGTAATGTTAATTTGATGTACTTTTGGTAATGTTAATTTGATGTACTCTTGTCATTTTCATTTTCATTACCCTCCACCACCAACCCTGACATTACTCTCAACCACCAGCCCTAACCACTCTTCTACCATCCACCAGTACACCTTAAATGTTTTCACCGCACTCCTGAGCTATAAATCTCTGTTGTGTCTTGCCTCTTCTTCTTACTCTTCATTCCTCATCTTCCTGTCTATTGTGTCTTGCCTCTTCTTCTTACTCCTCATTCTACACAATGGAACCAGACCCAAATCCATTCCTCCGCCATTGCAAAGGTCAAAGCAACAACTCTGGCAGCTCTCGTCCTCTCATTCCTGGCCCGGCTGGCGCCATCCAGGATGCCATGTATGCCCGTAGATCCACCCCTAACACACCACTCATTCCGACCCAGGAAATCGTGAGGCGTGTGCTAGATCATGGATCAACCGAAACCGATCCTGATTTCAACTCACATGCTTGGCTATCAGCCCTGCAAGAGTGGGGAATTACCACTCCGTTGGGCTCTCTGACAGCGAACGTTGAGAGGGTGGAGAATGTTGTTGCTGTTATCAAATCTTGCACTCCCAATGGGTTTGGAGATGCGAAAGTTACCCTCAAGGTATGTCTTGTCCTTGCTTTTGTAAGGCCTTGTTTTTGGTCCCCCTTGACTAACCGTTCTTATTTACTTCTCAAACGATTTCAAAAATTTAGGACCCCACGGGTGCTGTTGATGCTAGCATCCATCGCAAGGCCTTTACTCACAGTGAATTTGCGAATGACATAACTGTTGGATCTGTTCTCGTTCTCCAAAAGGTCTGAAACCTAAACATGAAACTTGCTTCATTTTTTGGACAGATAAGCATGGTTTAATTAAAGTATACATTTCACTTGCAGGTTGCTGTGTTTGCACCTAGAGGAACTGTTTGTTATCTTAATATAACATTGCCCAACCTAGTGAAGGTATTCCCAAAAGATTGCGGACCCCATGACTTCATCGATATCACAGAGGAATAATTTTGTTTTCAGTGTTGCTTATGTTTAATTTGGTTGTGTAACCGTTTAACTTATTGTCATGGATTACTACATGCTTTGAATTATTTATGTTGTCGTTGTTTCTGTTTTTTTCATTATAAGAGTCATAATATTAAGACTAAAAATATAACACATGTAAATAAAACGAGGCAAGAGTCATAACATAACATAAAAAGTCCTAACATATACATAATAATGGATCCCACATAACAAGTGTAATAAAATCACTCTCCCCGACCCCGCCCCCTGCGACCTCTGGGTCCACGAGCTCTACCTCCACGAACACCCTCTCCAGGAGCACCCTCTCCACGAGCTCTGCCTCCACGAGCTTTGCCTCCCGCAGCTGCGGCTCCTCGAATAGCAGAAAAGGCAACTCCCTGGGTACCAACGAAGGAACTCCGTCGAAAGAGATCGAGCGCCCTCTCCGTGAGGATTCGGGGCTGTGTCCCTGGAGCAAGAACACCTGGCACCTCCAGTGACTGCTCCAACAACTCCACACCCCTACGTATAGCAGACTGCATAAAAATAATATACAAAAAAAAAATTCATTAACAAAAATCACAATTGAATGAATAAAAATAATATACAAGTTTAGAATCCAAACTTACCACGGCACTAAGTGTAAGACCTGGATTTTCAGAACAAGTTAATTTCCGACTCACGCGTAGAATCAGTGTAAGCGTGACAGGAGTTTGATATTTGAGAAAGATTAATGAAGAAGAAAGTTCAGGAATTGCTTGAGGAATGTTGCGTAGTCATTTTAGGAATTAGAGCGAGTCGTCTGCACACCCGCCTTATGGCAAGCGTGTCCAGAATAGGCTAATTTCGCTTTAGAGCAACGTTTTAAGTGAGATTTCGAATCCTTGGAAAATTTAAAGATTTTCTTTATTTTTCCTTCGACCAGCGTTTCATTTCGGAACTCTGGACTGTACGCACGATAGTATTCACTTTTCGGAAGTCCGACGACGCTAATTTCCTTGCTTCGAAACCCTAGATTCGAGCGATGGATGAAGACTTTTTCTATTCGGGACTTCTAACGAAGTTTCCGTCCGCGTTGCCAGATTTGTTTCAACATTTCCAATCTTTCATCAGAAGGAAGTTTTGTCGTCTGAGCATCACAGCAAAAAGTAGTTTAACGGGACAGATTAACTTACACCGCCTTTGGGATTTTAGATATCGTTTTTCCCAAATCATAGATAATTGTTTTGAGTTCTGGAATTCTGACGCCAGAATCTCTCTTAGAATTCCTCGGTGGACGTGCTGCAAAAATCGGAATCGCGAAATTTTCATTTTCCCGCGATTTCACCTGCCTATAAATAGCTCGAAAAAGCAAAATCTCTTCATTCTCACCCATTCAAGGCCGCGAGCAAGGAGAGAGGAGGAGAGGAGAAATTTTCGCGAAAACTTGACCAATCTTCGTGCAGTTCGTCCCTACTTCTAGGTATTGAGGTAACTAGCATGAATCCTACCTCTGTTTACTGTTTCTGTTGCGTTTCTGAAGTCGTTTCTGTGCTCACAGTTTTGAGCTTTTTCTAAAATTGTCCGATTTCCTTGATTTCTTGGTTGGGTTATGTTCCTTATGTTCCCATGAGTCTAAAACCTCTGTCAGTAATCGCCGATTGCGATTCAGTTGTCCAAGATCTGAAAAATTGATTCAAAACCCCATTAGTCGCACATTTCGAAACTTTATTGTCGAAAAGCTGTAATCTGACTTCGTGCCTTTAGGATTTGTTGTCACGGATGTCATGAGGATCAATGCTGTCAAATTTGTTTTCCGAACTGATAACTTTGAAGTTTTGAGCCTTTATTTTGGACCAAAATGCCCCTGGATAGTCGTATTTCGACCCGATTGTCCGAAAATTGTTCCGACAATTTCTTTGCCTTAGTTTTACCCTAAAACTACCTTGTGAATTGATTTAGATCGAAGAAAAAGTTCGAAAACCCTATTTTCCATAGTGGCCGAAACCTAATTGCTTGGGTACCGTGTCCAAAAATAATTTTTGGGTCTCTATGACCTGAGCCATTGCGTAGCTCTTTCAATTGTTGAAATTTTGGCGCCGGTTTCGTGTCATTCTGAGTTCTGTAGCTCGAGTTATGCTCGTTTTAGCGAACGAAGTCTCTGTTGTCAATTTGTGCCTAAATAGGAACTCTGAAGCTTTAGAGGCTTTCTTTACGATTTCGATTAGTATTAGTAGATCGTGTTGCTCCTAGTGAAGCTTGTGTTGATGATTGTGTTTTCTTTGTTCTAGGTTCGCAATTTCCATGCCCAACTTCTACTCACGAAGGTAAGGGTAACTCGGTTTTAGAGCGTCTTTGAGTCTTGCATGCTTTTATCGCACTGCCTGTGTTTGAGATGAAGATGTTTATATTGATTGGCAGATGATTATGATTATTATGCTGAATTTGGAAAATGTTTTCTGAGAGGCTTCGGTCGTTTACTGGTTTCTGTCGTTACTGCTTCCTAGTGGATGGAACATGTGGTTACTTTGGATTGGTCCTTGGGTGGGCTTTGTTATTGTCTGACTTGGCATATAGGGCTTGAGTCAAGTGGCGATGAGGAGGTGTGTCCTATCATTGTCCCATCTTGCGAGGTGCTAAGTGGCGATCAGGAGGTGTGTCCTATGATTGTCCCGTCTTGTGTGACGTTAAGTGGCGATTAGGAGGTGTGTCCTATGATTGTCCCGTCATGTATGACGTTATAAGTGGCGATGAGGAGGTGTGTCCTATCATTGTCCCGTCTTGAGAGACGATATTGATCGATCCATTTTGTTAGCAGCATATAGTTGCATTATAGGGAACTAACACCTGACCCTATGTTGTTGGATTTTCGTATTGGTTTATTGATATCTGATTTGATGTTACATTGTTGAGGTTATTATTATCTGAGTCCGATTTATGTTTAAGTTGTTGATATATGAGTTGAGTTATGTTGCTAGTTATTTACCATGCCAGGTAATTAAATTCGAACAGCATGATTTTTCTCTTTTATACATGGTAATTGCATGGAGTTAACCCTTTCTATTTGCTACTTGTTGTTTGGGCGCTTAACGCTATTAGGCGATGGAGATCCTTCCGCCGAGGCATAGCTACTCGAGTTGGAGATCGAGTTGTAAGCGGTGGAGTAGAGGTATGAGAAGCAGCTTTGCTTCTCTTCTTGTGGATTATGTTGGAGTCTCTTTTACTTTATGAGAACTCTGTTATTAAAGTCTTGCTTCCGCCACTGTTAAAGTGCGCATGTTTATTCTGAACCTTACTTATGGTATTGTAAACTATTATTACTGTATATCGGGAAACAAGTTATCTAAATAAAGTTATGGTATGTTTCCAACCTTTTAGCCGAAGTGTTTAGTTGTTTTACAGAAAAAAAATTCCCTTGGTTTTTAGGGATTGCAGATTGGTCCTTAGACTTTGTTAGGTTACTAATGTGACTCCTCAGTTGAGAAATTGGGGTGTTACAATTGTGGTATCAGAGCTTTGGTCTAGAAAACCAGAGCTTTTGGGTAGAGTGTCTGCTTAAGATGTTTGAACTCTGAGACCGATTGATGGGGTGTCAATCGGAGGAAGAGTGTGCTTGATTACTGTTTATATAGATTATTTTTGAAGGTTATTCGTAAGTGAATAACCTTATGCTAGTTATTGTTAATTATACATTTGATATAAGTATATACATAGTTAGTTATTATAGAACTTTGTGTTGTTCTGGCCTGAGTATCTGTTGTGGTCTTTGACTGTTCATGAAAACAGGAACAGGAGGTTTCCACAACCGATCGAGACTCAAGGTTCAGACCGCATGAATCCGATGGAGCAAGCTATTGCTAATCTGACTGCCCTTATGGCACAACAAGTTACTAACACAGCTGCAAGGGAGGAAGCTGAAGCTCAACGTGCTGCTACTGCTGCTTTGGTGGCTGCACAAAACCAAGCTGAAGAGAATGCTCGCCGTGTTCAGCGGGAGGAACGTGAATTTGCTGCTGCTCAGACCAGGGGTCTGAATGATTTCAAGCGTCAGGATCCGCCGAAGTTCTCTGGGGGCTTCGATCCGGAAGAAGCTGACTTATGGCTCCAAGAGTTGGAGAAGATCTTTACCTTCTTGCGTACAACTGCAGAGATGAAAGTTGATTATGCAACCTACCTACTAACGGGTGAAGCTGAGTATTGGTGGCGTGGGGCTAGGGCTATGATGGAGGCTGACCATCAAGCCATCACTTGGGAGTGTTTCCGTGGAGCTTTCTTGGACAAGTACTTTCCTAGGAGTAGAGCCGCTAAGGAAGCACAATTTCTGAGACTCCGTCAAGGAGGCATGACCGTTGCTGAGTATGCTGCAAAGTTGGAGTCGTTGGCTAAACACTTCCGTTACTTTAGAGGACAGATTGATGAAGGCTACATGTGTGAGCGATTCATTGAGGGGCTGTGTTATGAGCTGCAGAGGGCGGTGCAACCGCTAGGACTGAATCGCTACCAAGTGCTGGTGGAGAAGACCAAGGGGATTGAGGCCATTGATAATGCAAGGGGCAAATTCCAAGGTCTGAACAAGCCTTACCAAGGAAGTGGAGGTCCGGCTAGGACTAACCAAGGAAGAGGTGACAAGGGTAGGCATTTCCAGAAGAAGCCGTATGTTCGTCCTCAGGGTAGGGGGACAACTTCTGGGTCCTTTTATCCTGCTGGTGGAAATGCAATTGCACTAAGAACCCCATCTGGGAATCGGGAGGATGTGACTTGCTTCAGGTGCAACAAAAAGGGGCACTATGCCAACCACTGTTCTGAGAGTCTTGCGGCGTGTTGGAACTGCAACAAGCCAGGCCACACTGCTGCAGAGTGCAGGATTCCTAAAGTTGAGGCTGCTGCAAATGTTGCTGGGGCTAGGAGGCCTACTGCTGGTGGAAGGGTCTACTCGATCAGTGGAACTGAAGCTGAGGAAGACGATGGTCTGATCCGCAGTACCTGCGAGATTGCGGGTAATTCCCTTATCGCGCTATTTGATTCTGGTGCTACGCATTCATTTATAGATATAGCTTGTGCGGCAAGGTTAAAGCTAGAAGTGTCAAAGCTACCGTTTGACTTGACAGTGTCTACCCCTGCATCTAAGAGTCTAGTAACTAACACTGCATGTCTGGAATGTCCTTGGATGTACCTAGATAAGAAGTTTGTAGCAAACTTAATCTGTTTACCTCTCAAGGGATTGGATGTGATCATAGGCATGGATTGGTTGTCCCACCATCATGTTCTTCTTGATTGCGCCAATAAGGTAGTTATCTTTCTCGATGCTGGACTCGCTGAGTTCCTGAACTCGTACTTTTCAAAGCTTTCTTTGAGGAAAGGAGCTTTGAGTTCTCTCATGTCTACAACCGTGGTGGAAGCTAAGGAGAATGGAGTACAAGGAATTGCTGTTGTGCAAGATTTCGAGGATGTGTTCCCCGAAGACGTACCTGGAATACCTCCGGTCAGAGATATGGAGTTCACAATTGATATAGTCCCAGGCACTGGACCTATATCAATCGCACCGTATCGTATGGCACCGGCAGAACTGACTGAGCTGAAGAGTCAACTCGAAGATTTAACCAAGAAGGGGTTTATCCGACCTAGCGTTTCTCCGTGGGGAGCGCCAGTGCTGCTTGTGAAGAAGAAAGACGGAAGATCGCGACTTTGTGTGGATTATCGACAGTTGAACAAAGTCACGATAAAGAACCGTTATCCGTTGCCAAGGATTGACGATTTGATGGATCAGTTGAAGGGTGCTGCTATTTTCTCGAAGATTGACCTGAGATCGGGATATCACCAGATTAGAGTCAAGGATGAGGATATTCAAAAGACGGCGTTTAGGACACGCTATGGGCACTATGAGTACTTGGTGATGCCGTTTGGAGTTACGAATGCACCAGCTGTATTCATGGACTACATGAATAGGATCTTTCATCCATTCTTGGATCGCTTCGTTGTGGTGTTCATCGACGACATCTTGATCTACTCGAGGAATCGTGAAGAACACGAGGAACATCTACGTCAAGTATTACAAGTTCTTCGGGATAAGGTACTGTATGCTAACGCGACAAAGTGTGAATTTTGGCTCGAAGAAGTAAAGTTTTTAGGACATGTCATCTCAAAGGAGGGTATTCCTGTGGATCCCAGTAAAGTGGAAGCGGTACTTGCATGGGAGCGTCCTAAGACTGTGACAGATATAAGGAGTTTCATCGGTTTAGCTGGATATTACCGACGATTCATCGAAGGTTTTGCTAAGATTGCAGGACCATTGACGAAATTCACCCGGAAGAACCAACCTTTTGCTTGGACAGAGGATTGTGAACAGAGTTTCCAAGATATGAAGAAGCGTTTGACGACCGCGCCAGTTCTGACATTACCACAAGAGAAGGAACCCTACGAGGTTTACTGCGATGCTTCGTACCAAGGTTTGGGTTGTGTGTTGATGCAACACCGAAAGGCTGTGGCTTATTCTTCAAGGCAATTGAAGATACATGAACGGAACTATCCTACGCACGATTTGGAGTTAGCGGCTGTGGTATTTGCGCTCAAGATTTGGAGGCACTATCTTTATGGGAGCACTTTCACTGTTTTTAGTGATCATAAGAGCCTGAAGTACCTGTTCGATCAGAAGGATCTGAATATGAGACAAAGGCGTTGGGTGGAATTCATCAAGGACTATGATTTCACTTTGTTGTACCACCCAGGAAAAGCAAATGTTGTAGCAGACGCACTGAGTCGCCAGACAATTCATGTTTCATCGTTGATGATTAAGGAATTGGAACTTATCGAGACTTTTCGCGACCTCAGTTTGGGTATGCAAGTGACACCTGGAAAATTGAGCTTTGGGATGGTGACGATCACTAGTGATTTTCTGAACGAGATCAAGGTGAAACAACTGTTAGATGAGGAGCTGATCGAGAAACGGAACTTGATCATTTTGGGAAAAGCGCCGGATTTTGAGGTAAGAACCGACAACATTCTGCGTTGCAAAGGACGTGTCTGCGTACCATTGGACATGGAGTTGAGAAGGATGATTCTTGACGAAGGTCACAAGAGCAGATTGAGTATTCATCCGGGATCGACAAAGATGTATCAAGATCTAAAGTTGAATTTTTGGTGGCCAGGAATGAAGAAGAATGTAGCAGAGTTTGTGGCGGCATGTCTGACATGTCAGAAGGCGAAGATAGAACATCAAAAGCCTGCGGGTATGTTACAGTCACTTGATGTGCCGGAGTGGAAGTGGGACAGTATCTCTATGGATTTCGTGGTAGCTTTGCCAGCTACGAGGAAGAGATTTGATTCCATTTGGGTCATTGTGGACCGTCTGACGAAGTCAGCACATTTCATACCGGTGAAGACCACGTTCAATGTGGAGGCACTTGCAAAAGTGTATGTCGCTGAGATTGTACGACTTCATGGAGTACCATCGAGTATTGTTTCTGACAGAGATCCGAAGTTTACTTCGCATTTCTGGAAGGCGTTGCACGAGGCGCTTGGGACGAAGTTGAGGTTGAGCTCTGCCTATCACCCTCAGACGGATGGACAGACAGAGAGGACAATACAGTCATTGGAAGACTTGCTGCGAGCCTGTGTTCTGGATAGTCAAGAAAGCTGGGATGAGCTGTTGCCGTTGATCGAGTTTACTTATAACAACAGTTTTCATGCTAGTATTGGAATGGCACCTTATGAGGCTTTGTATGGGAGGAGATGTAGAACTCCTTTATGTTGGTTTCAAGATGGCGAACATCTTCTCGTTGGACCTGAATTAGTACAACAAACTACTGAGAAAGTGAAGCAAATACAAGAGAAGATGAGGACGTCACAGAGTCGACAGAAGAGTTATGCTGACACACGACGGAGAGAGTTAGAGTTTGAGGCGGGAGACCATGTGTTTCTTCGCGTGACACCAACTACCGGAGTGGGAAGAGCGATAAAGTCGAGGAAGCTGACACCGAAGTTCATTGGACCGTATCAGATTATCGAGTGAGTCGGTAAAGTAGCTTATCGGATTGCGTTGCCACCTTTTCTTTCCAAGATTCATGATGTGAAGTGGCACCAATGAGGATTGAGGAACGTAGGATCAAGCAGTTGAGGAACAAGCAGGTTCCTCTGGTAAAAGTGATTTGGAACCAAGTCACGGGCGATGCTACTTGGGAACTAGAAGAGAGGATGAAGGAACAGTATCCGGAACTCTTCACTGAGCCTTAAGTTTCGAGGACGAAACTTTCTTTTTGGGGGGTAGTATTGTAAGACCTGGATTTTCAGAACAAGTTAATTTCCGACTCACGCGTAGAATCAGTGTAAGCGTGACAGGAGTTTGATATTTGAGAAAGATTAATGAAGAAGAAAGTTCAGGAATTGCTTGAGGAATGTTGCGTAGTCATTTTAGGAATTAGAGCGAGTCGTCTGCACACCCGCCTTATGGCAAGCGTGTCCATAATAGGCTAATTTCGCTTTAGAGCAACGTTTTAAGTGAGATTTCGAATCCTTGGAAAATTTAAAGATTTTCTTTATTTTTCCTTCGACCAGCGTTTCATTTCGGAACTCTGGACTGTACGCACGATAGTATTCACTTTTCGGAAGTCCGACGACGCTAATTTCCTTGCTTCGAAACCCTAGATTCGAGCGATGGATGAAGACTTTTTCTATTCGGGACTTCTAACAAAGTTTCCGTCCGCGTTGCCAGATTTGTTTCGACATTTCCAATCTTTCTTCAGAAGGAAGTTTTGTCGTCTGAGCATCACAGCAAAAAGTAGTTTAACGGGACAGATTAACTTACACCGCCTTTGGGATTTTAGATATCGTTTTTCCCAAATCATAGATAATTGTTTTGAGTTCTGGAATTCTGACGCCAGAATCTCTCTTAGAATTCCTCGGTGGACGTGCTGCAAAAATCGGAATCGCGAAATTTTCATTTTCCCGCGATTTCACCTGCCTATAAATAGCTCGAAAAAGCAAAATCTCTTCATTCTCACCCATTCAAGGCCGCGAGCAAGGAGAGAGGAGGAGAGGAGAAATTTTCGCGAAAACTTGACCAATCTTCGTGCAGTTCGTCCCTACTTCTAGGTATTGAGGTAACTAGCATGAATCCTACCTCTGTTTACTGTTTCTGTTGCGTTTCTGAAGTCGTTTCTGTGCTCACAGTTTTGAGCTTTTTCTAAAATTGTCCGATTTCCTTGATTTCTTGGTTGGGTTATGTTCCTTATGTTCCCATGAGTCTAAAACCTCTGTCAGTAATCGCCGATTGCGATTCAGTTGTCCAAGATCTGAAAAATTGATTCAAAACCCCATTAGTCGCACATTTCGAAACTTTATTGTCGAAAAGCTGTAATCTGACTTCGTGCCTTTAGGATTTGTTGTCACGGATGTCATGAGGATCAATGCTGTCAAATTTGTTTTCCGAACTGATAACTTTGAAGTTTTGAGCCTTTATTTTGGACCAAAATGCCCCTGGATAGTCGTATTTCGACCCGATTGTCCGAAAATTGTTCCGACAATTTCTTTGCCTTAGTTTTACCCTAAAACTACCTTGTGAATTGATTTAGATCGAAGAAAAAGTTCGAAAACCCTATTTTCCATAGTGGCCGAAACCTAATTGCTTGGGTACCGTGTCCAAAAATAATTTTTGGGTCTCTATGACCTGAGCCATTACGTAGCTCTTTCAATTGTCGAAATTTTGGCGCCGGTTTCGTGTCATTCTGAGTTCTGTAGCTCGAGTTATGCTCGTTTTAGCGAACGAAGTCTCTGTTGTCAATTTGTGCCTAAATAGGAACTCTGAAGCTTTAGAGGCTTTCTTTACGATTTCGATTAGTATTAGTAGATCGTGTTGCTCCTAGTGAAGCTTGTGTTGATGATTGTGTTTTCTTTGTTCTAGGTTCGCAATTTCCATGCCCAACTTCTACTCACGAAGGTAAGGGTAACTCGGTTTTAGAGCGTCTTTGAGTCTTGCATGCTTTTATCGCACTGCCTGTGTTTGAGATGAAGATGTTTATATTGATTGGCAGATGATTATGATTATTATGCTGAATTTGGAAAATGTTTTCTGAGAGGCTTCGGCCGTTTACTGGTTTCTGTCGTTACTGCTTCCTAGTGGATGGAACATGTGGTTACTTTGGATTGGTCCTTGGGTGGGCTTTGTTATTGTCTGACTTGGCATATAGGGCTTGAGTCAAGTGGCGATGAGGAGGTGTGTCCTATCATTGTCCCATCTTGCGAGGTGCTAAGTGGCGATCAGGAGGTGTGTCCTATGATTGTCCCGTCTTGTGTGACGTTAAGTGGCGATTAGGAGGTGTGTCCTATGATTGTCCCGTCATGTATGACGTTATAAGTGGCGATGAGGAGGTGTGTCCTATCATTGTCCCGTCTTGAGAGACGATATTGATCGATCCATTTTGTTAGCAGCATATAGTTGCATTATAAGGAACTAACACCTGACCCTATGTTGTTGGATTTTCGTATTGGTTTATTGATATCTGATTTGATGTTACATTGTTGAGGTTATTATTATCTGAGTCCGATTTATGTTTAAGTTGTTGATATATGAGTTGAGTTATGTTGCTAGTTATTTACCATGCCAGGTAATTAAATTCGAACAGCATGATTTTTCTCTTTTATACATGGTAATTGCATGGAGTTAACCCTTTCTATTTGCTACTTGTTGTTTGGGCGCTTAACGCTATTAGGCGATGGAGATCCTTCCGCCGAGGCATAGCTACTCGAGTTGGAGATCGAGTTGTAAGCGGTGGAGTAGAGGTATGAGAAGCAGCTTTGCTTCTCTTCTTGTGGATTATGTTGGAGTCTCTTTTACTTTATGAGAACTCTGTTATTAAAGTCTTGCTTCCGCCACTGTTAAAGTGCGCATGTTTATTCTGAACCTTACTTATGGTATTGTAAACTATTATTACTGTATATCGGGAAACAAGTTATCTAAATAAAGTTATGGTATGTTTCCAACCTTTTAGCCGAAGTGTTTAGTTGTTTTACAGAAAAAAATTCCCTTGGTTTTTAGGGATTGCAGATTGGTCCTTAGACTTTGTTAGGTTACTAATGTGACTCCTCAGTTGAGAAATTGGGGTGTTACACTAAGCTCCTCCCTCCTATCCTCAGGGATGATGAACACATGGGACACTCTGCTATACCACCTCATGTAACCCTCCACCGCCTCTCCCGGATATGTAGCAGGTATCCCCTGAGGGCGGAGGTGCGGCTCAAACTCAGCATAGGCAGCATCTGCGGTCTCAGCAAGGGACCCCGTCGTCTGGATCTCAGAGGGGTGTCGAGGGATGTCCTGTATGTAGCCAAACTGGCGCATAACCCGCTCTGGTAGATGTCGGCTCACAGACCGGCCGTAAGGTGTCCTGATGTAGCCGGAATAGAGGGCCCTGGGATCCCGCGGTCGAACAGCTCGATGGTCCTCAAAAGGGGTCCATGTGATATCATCCACTGTAAGCTCATCGAGCATGACTCGTCTCTCATCGAGTCCGGAATGCGCGATCCGGGACGTGGACCACCGCTGCGCCCTAGGCTGGTCCTGTGTGTAGCCGGGGACCTCCGTCCTGATAATGACGCTGCTGGATATGTACTCATACGCCCATGACAGCAAGAGGGAGGTGAACCCACCGATCTGGGCTGTCTTCCTGCGGGAAGCACGACTCAGCTGTTCGTACAACGATGCCAGCGCAATCGCACCCCACGCGTACTCCGACACGCGACCGAGGTCCTCAAGCATCCCGATCCAGTAGACAGTAGTGTGGTAACCACCACTCTTGCTGGCAAAGAAGGTGGCACCAAGCTGGTTCACCAGCCAGATCCTAGCAGCATCCTCATAGCGTCCCTCTACAATGAAATGAATTAAGTTAACAGTTATTAATAATACGCTAAAATTAAATACAACTTAATAAAGTAATGATTAAGACATACCATCCATAGCAGACGTGTACATGGTCTTCAGAGTAATGAACCGAATGTTCTGGCCACCTGCCGCCTCAAACTCAAGCAGATAATCAGCAACAGATCCTCCCAGAAGCTGGGCGCAGAGCGCTGCACACTCATCTCGCTCCCCTCTGCCCGGAGTGTAGAACCTCGACCCTGTGGGAAGATGGAGAAGAGCAGACACATCGTCCAGGGTGATAGTCATCTCCCCGAACGACATGTGGAAGCTACTCGTCTCCTCATGCCATCTCTCAACAAGGACCAGTATGACAGCTGGGTCTGTCTCGGGTAACCCGCACCAAGGCAGGTGATACAAACCCGTCTGCTGCAGCAGCTGTCGCACATGTGTGTGGGCCTCTGAATCGCCATCACATGGGAGGTTCCATACCTTCCCCCCAACAGTGGCCACCCTCAATGTTCGACGGTCCACGTACCGCGGGTCTGTGCGAAGAAGTGCCTGCCACGTCCAAGGAGCCTTGTGGTCAGGATAATGCGCAAGAAGCGACAGATCCTCAGGCCCCCCGGGAAACGGTGTCACCCTCTGGATGAGGTCGTCATCCGCACCGCCCTGTGCCCCCTCCTCTGGCACCACATCAGCAGCATCAATCTCCTCCTGGAGAATAAGAGGCTCCTCCTCCTCACCACTGGCCTCAGAAGCAGTCTCAGAAGCAGACTCCTCGCCACTGGGCTCCGAAGAATACTGCTCGCCAGATGTCTCCTCAGGAGGTAACTCAACCATCGGAGACACCGGAGTAGGATGAGGCTGAGGCTCAGCCGGAGTACCTGACGGAGCTGTAGCAGATGGACCACCTGACGGAGCTGTAGCAGACGGACACGGAGACGGAGCCCCAGCCGGAGTAGCAGACGGAGACGGAGACGGGGCCGAAGCCTCAACCGCCTGACTAGCTGCTCGATGGTCGCCGCGCCGCGTAGAAGCATGCAAGCGCTCGTGGCGATCCTCTGCATCATCGACTGTAGAAGATCGAGACCTCTTCCTCCCGCCCTTCATTCTCCTATGAAAAGCAAACAAATTTAACATCAAATTACAACTTGAGAAACTTTAACAGTTACAACTTGTACAAACATCTCTCATATAGCAACAAACATCTCTCATATACAAACAAACATCTCTCATATAGCATCAACACCCTTTCTAATTTGTCAATCTAGATAACTAAAATGCAACATTAAGGAAGTTCCCTAGTTCTAATAAGTCGATACCATCAACACCCTTTCCCAGTGTCATGACACTAAAATATTTGAAAATTTGTACAAAATATTCAGCCCAATAGATGGAGGACTGGTTTAAAACTAAAAAAAAAACTGGCTTAAAAAAAACTGGCTTCATAAACAATCGGGAAATGTTTTTCCATTACAGAATCGGAAAAACATTTTCCATTACAGAATCGGAAAATGTTTTTCCGATTTTGCAGTAAACCCAGAACCAGAACTGGAAACGACCCACTCGTGCCCATGACCGTTTCATGCCATTTCAGTCAATAAAACCTACCTCTAATCATCAATCAACTACCCTAGTGTTCAACATTCACCTAATAATCCATCAACTACCTCTAATCATCAATCAATGTGAGAGAATCAATGAAAATCAAACTTACCTTTTGAATGTAATGGAATGGGAGTTCCGGTGCTTTGAGGAAGCTTTGATGATGATGGGACCGAAGCTTGGAGTGGTGGAACGCAAGTTTGGGAGAGATTTGAAGAGGGAGTGATTTGGGGAGGGAAATGGGTTTTGAAAATTATGTGTTTCAAAACCTATCTGATGCTGTTATATCAATACGAATCGGGAAATGACAAACCGATACGTATCGGAAAATCATTTACCGATATTAATCCGGAGGGTTTCCGGTAATTTCCCCGCTTTAAGTGGGGCGGGAAGCCTAAGGGCTGGGGTGTTAAACCCAATTCCCTTATAGTCTTCTGTTTTTAGAGTTGTGGTGGACAATCTTCTAAAGTCTCTGCATTCACCCCATCATTTTGACTGCCTCGTGATCTTTTCAGGTTGAGAGACAGTTCCAAGACTTCGCTGAGCAGATTGACATGGTCCCTAACTACTGGGTTGATGGGGGGAGGAGGCTCATCCCCCTCCTCAGTGGGGAATTCAACATAATACATCCCATTCGCAGCTGCTCCCATGGAGGATTTAGTTGGTCTCTGTTTCAGGGAGCTAGAACCACCTGAAGCAAGCTTGGCTAACTCAGCAGCCTTGATTCTCAACCCATAGTCCCCTAGCTCCTCGTTGATGATCTGACATTTGGCCGCAACTCGTTCCTTCTCACCCATGGATAGGCTAGCCCAGTGGATGTGCAGAGATTCATATTTGTGGTGTAGGTCAGATTCCACTGGTGGAACGTAGCTACCATCATTTAGAGGGTTGTTGTGATCTACAGGTTCTGGTTGTGGGACAATAGGTGTCGCAGACAGTGGAGTGGTACTACCCAGATTTGGTGAGGTATCTGACAGGGTGCTCTCGGGTTCCAGTATTGGTGGCATACTTTGGAGGGTAGAGAAGGGTCAAGTTGATATGGTCAAGTTTTTTTTTACAAAGTATGCCACCATACTCGCGTCGACATTTGAGATGGTGGCTATGAAATCTGTCCAATTCTTTGACACGAATAGAAGATGATAGAAAACCAGTAGCAAGACATGGCAAACCAAATCAGAAGAACAAAAGATATCAACCACTGTTATTTTGTTTAACAAATTGAAAACCAGGATTGATTAGAAGTTTGAACATCAGTTAGTTTTACATCAAAATCACCAATCAAATGTCGTTAATTTGTCTTTTGGGCAAAATGCTGACTTAGCTGAATTGCCCTTGTAAATCCACATTCACTGAAGAACAAGGAAATAGGGAGGGGTTCTAAGGAATTTACAATTAAATTTACAAACATCATCTGCATCACTTCCACTAATATGAGCTTCACGGCTCACCCAATATCAAGGATAACTTACACCTTACTGAAGAGAAAATGCAATCCAACAGAATTTGGTTTAACCTCCCCACTGTTATTAAGCTTTGTCAAACCTACACATTAGAAAATGAAATCCAATTTCTATATAATACACCATTAATGAGGAAATTTTGGATGAAAGTTCAGAACAAAACACAATCATAATGTACAGGAAATGGAGGCAGCTGGCTTCGCAGTGGTCGTCTGTGGATTCGTGGTAGCTGCCGGTGGCTTTGCGGTGGTTGTCTGTGGCTTCGTGGTGGCTGCCGGTGGCTTCGAGGTTGGCTGAATGGCTGTGTTAATCTTATGGTATGAGGATTAGAGAAACATCTAATCCACACAGGGAAATGATTGAGTACATTACACATAAAAAACACTATTTACTCTTCTTTTAACTTAGGCCTTTGATTTATTTTAAAAGAAATAGAGGGTTGAGATATACTCACATTATTTCCTCAAGTTTTTTCTCACTTGAGAGGATCTCCACCCGACATATCCAGCATGGAAAGCAAGAACAGTATATTAATAGTTAACAAAATACTGTAAATTTCCGGATATAGGAAGCTTGACCAATCAAAATAATTTGTAAACTGTTTGTCTTTTTTTTTTTTGAAAAGGTTTGTCTTCCTATCTTTCATGCCATTGACCATTATCCTAAAATATTTTTTCCAAATCAAAGATATTGTTGTTTAAAAGAGATATGTTGCATTTTGTTTCAAATAAACCTTTTTAAATTAGTCCATACCATTTACCACAAGTTCTGTCTTAGACTTTTAAAAAGGTACATTTTAAACTTCTCGACCTATTGATATAAATCAAAATAGTATCAAGCTTAACAGTTCAAAATATTGAAAATAGTATCGGGTCTAACATTCTGAAATCTATGCCAAACTGGTATCTGAAAGAAGCAAAACCATGGATCTGGTTGCTCTGTCAATATATATAATCATCTACCCAAAAAATCTAATCAACAGAATTTACAACTTCCACTTTTCCCTGACTTTTACTCTTCTTTTTCCTTTTCTTAACTTCTCTATCCTCGGATAGGTTTCCATCAGGAAAGTCACGAGCACCATCGTCCACAGTCCTGCACCAGAAGTATAAATTCAGATGATTGCACAAATTAGGTTAAAGTATGTCTCGGTTGTCCACCTTGCATAATGTCTCGAATAATAAAATGTGAATGGAACAGTTCATAAAGTTCAAAGATCTGCAAGAATGATAAAATTAAGGTACAAATTAAAGGTGCTCTCTATTGACAACTTGAATTGTGAAAATGCCTTGAAAGGATTAGTTTCTTGGCACCAAACAGCTAAACCAGAAAATTTTGGATTGATACTGACCAAGGAACTAACGCTTGCTTCTTAAATGTATTCCAAAGCAAAGAATCATAACTCATGCAATAGTTTGTGTCTGTGATAACTGATAAGGCAATTCTTCTATTATTTTGCTAATTCACAAGAGAGGTTAATGTGAATCCTTGTCCCCAAGACTTTTAGATTAGAATCACAGTCTCTCTTCAATTGCATATTGATCTATGTGCCTACCCTTTCAAACCCTCATGAAAAAATAAAACTAAATAATAACAAGTATCACAGCATTAGAAACTTGCAGTGAGATCATAGGATTTCTATATACCTAAACATTATTCTATCATAAAATATGTTAGAGTATCTTACATAATTACATTATCTCTTGGACTGATTTCTATATACTTCTAATATATCTTTATTGGTTTCCTTAGTTGATAAGGATAAGCAAGCCCATTTGGATATGGGCTTATTGGAGCTTATCTACTAAAAAATGCCTTAAATAAGCTCCAATAAGTGCTTTTTGGTTTGCATCCAAACAGGTAGCTAGTACTAATATAAATAAGTATTAATCCACTGTCTTTTATAATAGCATCCAAATCATTCACGTCAATATTGATATAATTTTACTATGTCGAGTTTTCCTTTCCCTCTTTATCCCTAAAAGACTAACCCTATAACTTCAACAATTTGATTTAATATTCTAACTAATAGTAATACTACTATTAACAAGATACTTCTTCTCACCCTTGTTAGTTGTTACTTTCTCCTTCTATTTAGTTTTCTTTAGCTTTGTTTACTTTTATTTTCCTCATGACGTATAACAAGATTTACTGCGTTATTCTAAAAAAAAATTGATTTATGGATATTATTGGTCAGTTGCTGCTTACTTGAAAAAGATTTACAAGATTTAGTATTTGTGGCGTATGACAGGATTTACTACTTGTGGCGAGAAGGTTTAAACTAGTTCATTATTCACTAGTTTACGAAGAAGATTTAACTAACCAATTCATAGTTTACTATTTTACACTCACTTTGGACGGTCTTTCCTCTTCTTCTTTGGCTTTTCACCCTGTCCCTGACAGACCTCAGCAGAAGGTAGTATTTTATCCATGGTTTCAGTTTCCCTGCTTTATCAAAAATAAATATATCAACAATCAAACCCAAAACTTTTGCAAATAACAAAATAAAAGAGAGTACACATATTCATAGTTTACTATTTTACACTCACTTTGAACAGTCTTTCCTTTTCTTTGGCTTTTCACCCTGTCCTTGACATACCTCAGCAGAAGGTAGTATTTTATCCATGGTTTCAGTTTCCCTGCTTTATCAAAGATAAACATGTCAACAATCAAACCAAAAACTTTTGCAAATAACAAAATGAAAGAGAGTACCCATAAGGGCATTGTTAGCACTTCTTTCCAGAACATTGTCTTTAAGAGTAGGTGCTAAACCAAGAAAAAAAAATCCTATACCAAGGTGTGTGTAGGTAGTCAAGAAACTATTTCAAATTTTATTGATGCATGACAAATTAAGAAGTTTTTAGACCTGTTACAAGTAAATTGAGAACTATATTATTTGTATCAAACACTAATTTAATTTTGGTCATCACTAAATAGCAATACCAAAGTAAAATTGATAATTACTTTTATAGGAATAAAGGACTTAATTTATTGTGAGTTAAAAAGAGATGAAATTCTCATGGGTTAGTCTTAAAAATCAACCAGTGTTTTCACACTCGATGTTAAGGGAATATCAAACTGACTCTTAAATATAAACAAAATATCATGTGATACTGATACATTAATTGAAATTAATTAACCCATCCCAAATATGAGACACAAAAAAGCCGCTATATGAACCTATTTATTTACTAATGATATGTTCATGCTCATTGTAAGAAATATCCATTTGAGAAAGAAAGAAAAAAGCAAAGCCCATCAAAGTAATGACCACCACCAGAAGCCAGACCAGCCACCACCATCAGTGACTTCTGTCACCCTCACTCAAGAATCTGCAGAGCGGAGTTATTGCCAACAGCCAAATGCTGAGCAGAGCCACAGATCCACAAAAGCCAGCCAGATATGTGAGTCAACCTGTGCTTGCCACTAATAGCATTTACTAAAATCAACTTCTCAAATTATATTTATTTGTTTAGGGTTCTCAACAATATTATTTGGTTTTGAGAATATATGAAACATGTCTTATAACATAAGTCTCCTGGAATTAATTCAGGAAAAAATGAGGTATTAGAGGAAGAGGCATTAGCACGGGATATAACAAGCAACCTTTCCATCCTCAATTTCTGCTATAATCAAGAACACAAAATTCTGGAGATTGATATTTCATGGCCTTTTTATAAACATAACTCGGCATAGTAGACCGTGTAATTGAGCAAGAACAGTTTCTTATAATAATCAACCGTGTAAATGTATTGCAGTTTTAGAATAAAAAACTGAGAAAAGCAAGCATGTATTTGAACAATGATTGAAAATTGAGATGAAACAACACCTATGCATCTGAATGGTCTTAGTTGGGAAGAGACACCTAGAATCCCATTCTCCTTCATCATCACTATCATCCATTTCCTGGTCCAAGGCCCTTCCAGAGGCTTTATTCTTGTAAAGAGATGAGATTGGCAGGCTGTCTTCATTATCAATATCCTTGGATTGGCCATCCTTGGACTTGTCCTTCTTCCTCAGCCGTTTAACGCTGTCGTTCCTACCCACTGTCTGGTACTTCTTCCTCAGCAGTCTAAGGTTGCCTTTCTTACCTTTTGATCTGCTATTAAAAGAAGCTCCTTCTGCAGCCATCACAATCAAAACAAGCAAACAATACAGATATTACTGAGGAATTCAAATGGGGGGAAAACACAAGAAAAAGTTATTACTTGTCGAGGGATAAACATCAATATTTGAACATGCCTTTGTTGGAAATAGGAGAAGGTGAAAAAACCTCTGGATCATTGTCATCGTCAATAAAACTATCATCATAGGTGTCATCTTCATCACTGTTCTCAGATCTCTCTGACTGTGTGTTTGCAATATCTATCCCGTATGATTCCCTTTCAGTTGTGGTGAAGGAAAAACAGACCAAGAAAATGGTAACTTGAACAAGGAAAAAAAATTATGGAAGTCTAATTATATTCTATCTTTTGAAAGGCATACTATCCAGCTATCCAATCTAACACACACAAAAGCGAGAAACGCACAAAATCACACAAATATATGTAGTAATCCGAGTAGAGATTTCGTCTCAATAATAACTTTATCACATACATGTCTTTAATCAAATTTCTGCTCAATAAAACAGAAATCAAGTTTCCATGGCCCTGATTGATATGCAAGAGTTAGAAGTATATGGTGACAAATAAAAGGCATAAGTAAAGATATGAAATAGCAAAAATAAGGATACGAATCATCAGCAATATTGGTATTTGGGACAGGGGCAAGATAGTGACCGCAGAGATGAATGCTGCGAGGGCCAACAACGGAGAAAGTAACATTTTCAACTAGTTCCTGGAACTCCAAATTGAGTTGGAGTGACTCAGTGTGTCCGGGATAGAGAGAGCACACGTATACAGGGCTTTTGTTTCCGACATTGCATTGCAACGTGCTTCTTGCTTGTGCAGTGCCGAAACCCAAAGTGCCCTAAATAAGAAAATGCAGCAAATTAAATGAAGGATTCAGCAACAATAACAACAACAACTAAGCAAGCAAGAAAAGCAATGGTTGATTGATTACCATTGAAATGTGGAGGCGTCCTTTGGAGTGATCATATTGGTGAGTAAAAGGCATTCCCGGTTTGACTTCAATTCCTACAAAAGCAAATGCAAATACAAGCAATCACTAATTTTATGGTGACTTTTCATGAATGCAGAAACGATTCACGACTTACCCCAAAATGCCATCGTTACGCAAACTGAGAAGCTACTCTCCTCCTTCTTCGTTCGCACCTAAAAGTCTAAAACCCTAAATCCGGAGCGACCAGTGGAAGTGTGTCGCCTCTTTTTATGGTGACTTTTCATGTTTCGCGCCTTTTATTTTATTATTCTTGGGTTTTTTTACGGGATTCTTGTGTTATTCACTTATTGTTTATCCATCATTAATTTTTCAATTTTTAAGAAATTCACATCACACTTCCGTTAACGTCTTAATGAGGGTCTTTTCTTTCTCACACTTGCGCTATAAAACGATGGCTTGATAGACATGGTGATGGAGTCGACGACCATAGCGGTTGCTTTGCCGGTTTGCCACTCAAACCCGCACCTCGTGTATATTTCACTGCTCAATTTCGAAATTAGTTTGGGTTTCCAAAATTACCGCAGAATCTATGTATATTAACTAAAATTTTGTGCGCATCTTTAGTGTTTCAATTGAAGCGATTAGATTTTGAGCCAACAGTATCAGATTCATTCACTTATGAGGAATGAATTTCTGGGTTTGGGGAAAAGAAGAAAAGAAGAAAGGAAAGAGATCGAAGAGAGATTGAAGAAAAGCAAAACAAGGAGGGAGGGAGAGAGAGGCGGAGGAGCGATTGATGAGCATCGTTCGAGAGCGGCATTAGAAGAAAACGCAGAGGAAGGGAGAGGTCCGAGACAGGGTCTGAACGACGATGAAGATGTGTTGCTCTGTGTCGACGCGGTGGCGTGGTGGAGGAGAGAGCACCTCTGATTGGTTATTTTTCATCCAAATCCTACATGTCACTCCATCCTCCTTCCCCCTCTTTCATTCTTCTTTCTTTCACCCTCTTTTATTTCACCCTCTCTTCAATCTGTTTCTCTCTTTCTCTCTCACCTTTTTTCGAGTGAATCACCATTTTGGTCCCTGAGAAAGAAGGCACCGGTCATAATAGTCCCTAGAAATCATTAATGGCTAAAAAAAATCCCCGTAAGTCTTGACGTCGGTCATAATAGTCCCTATTTAAGGTGGGTCATTAGTCCCTGGGACGGAAAAGTAACCTGGTCACTTAATTGACACATGGCTCGTCCACGTGGCAGCCACGTAATATATATTAAAAAAATAAAATAAAAACTAATAATTAAATTATTTAAAAAATCAATTAACAAAATTAACAACAGAGAGAAGGTATCTAAGATCATCATCCTTAACAACAACAAATCTGGATCTCCCACCCACTAATCTTTATCATTCTTCATCTTTTGCTCTTCCTGATCATATTCATTCTTCTTCTTCCCACCCTCTCCTTCGGGTGAAGGCTTCTAGGTGAGTAGATCTGCGATTAGCTTCGATCTAGAACCGCCTACCTCCAATATCTTCGAATATTTCTTGATCCCTTCATCTTCTTTTTGATCTAATGGGTTGTGGGGTTAATGTTGGGCCTGGGTTTCTTCTCAAATTGGGTGTGGCTGGGTTGGGGTTATGTAAGGCGTTGTGGTGATTGGGAGATATGGGTTACGGTGGGGGGCTGTGTGTGGCTAGGTTTCGGTGTTGGTGGGGTGGATTTGAGTGTTCTGAGTTCATGAAGTGTGTGTGCAGTGAGAGCAGGAAGCATCAGCATTAGAGAGAGAGAGAGAGAGAGAGAGAGATGAAGTTAGGGTTGTTTTAGTTTTTATGGATTTGGGAATCAAGACTTCATTTGACAGATTTGAGATCCGGCGAGTATATGATTTTTCATCCAGGTCTGAATGGATGGACCTGTTGCGATTCACAACCCTCAATGGAAACACAGATCGGAGAAGCTTCTGTGGAGGTAAGAGATCGAAAGTTTGATGCTTTTTTTCTCTCCTTCTTACAATAATGAAGGGTTTTAAGAAGAAAGATCAACCACTGTCACAAGGTCTCCAATCCGGGTTCCGTTCTCTCATATCTGATTTTTTCATCGCCGGAGAAGATGCGTTGGTGGTTGATGACGACGAGCGTTGGAGAGGTTGATGACGGCGCGGAAAGAAGGGTGATGGGGCTCCGTGGTCATGTAACAGTTACATTCTCAAGAAGAAAGATCTGGATTTTTGTTGTATTAGGTGGAGGTGGCCTTTTCATTGTTTATCCCCTTTGTTTTCTTTCCTTTTTCCTCATACTCTGTTTCTCTACCCGGTTTCTTATTCCTCATGCTCTGTGTTTTGAGTGAATCAGTGGTGGCTAGGTAATTTTTTTGAGTTCTGAGTGAGTAATTTATTTTTCTGGGTTTTTGTGGTTGTTGGAGATGAAGATGATGAAAGAATGATGAAGATGAATGTGAATAAAATTAATATTCTGGGTTTGTTGTTGTGGGAAGATGAAGATGATGAAAAAAAGTTGAAGATATAAATATTAAAAAGGATGTGGTTTTTTTTTTACTATAATTAATATTTAAAAAACAAGATCGTGGTTAATTTTTTTTTAATTCATAATTTTAATTAAATTTAATTAGAATTTTCTATTTTTATTTTTTTTAACTTCAATTAAATTTACCAAAAAAACTTGTCAGGGACTAAATTAATAATATCGGGGACCAAATTGAAACCCACGTGGCATATAACGTGACACATATGCATTTTCCGTCCCAGGGACTAACGACCCACCTTAAATAGGGACTACTATGACCGACGTCAAGACTTACGGGGATTTTTTTAGCCATTAATGATTTCTAGGGACTATTATGACCGGTGCCTTCTTTCTCAGGGACCAAAATGGTGATTCACTCCCTTTTTTCTCACCACTTACCAGTTCACACGTTTTCTCTCTCTTAGTCTCATACTTCCATCATTTGGTTCCTATTCTTCTTCCCTAATTTTCATTTGATACGCGGCAAGCCCGCAACCAAATCAAAGTCTGTTTACACTTGGAACGAGTAACCTACAACTTTTCATTTTGTTGAAAAATCTTAAGTCATCCGGAGCTAAGTTTAACACTTACGTCGTGTTTATTGAAAGCCTTATGATATCTTATCATACATTACACAAAAGGTAAAGATTAATAGGTTAATGTTCACTTAAGTATGATGTCAATTTTAATTCCAATAGATACGCTTGGATATTTGTTGCCATTTGACACTAGTGTAAATGAGCGCTAGCACTATTTGAAATTAAAAAAAATGAACAAAAGCAACAATTTTTTTTCCACACATTTAACAAAAGAAAGATTGAATTAAAATTCATGAACTCAACTGATTATTCAATTACACGAATGAAAGTTAGGAGAACATAAATTCCAAATATAATGTTGAAAGTAAAAAAAAAAAAAAAAGATTAACATCCCTCTACCTTATCAAGCCACCACTTCATGTCTCACAACAAACAAAACTAGTGGGACTGGGGGAATAGGATTTGAACAACTTTTTGTCCCAAAAAAAAAAGAATTCAAAAGCATTAGACATGATAATAATAATAACAAATTAACAATAAGGTCACGATTAAATCATTTGAGATATCATAAAGGTCAGCCCCAAGCCACATACAAGAAGGGTCTACTTGTAGCTAAAGCATCGACCATATCTCTATTAACACTTGCGACTACTCCCAACCAACCATTTCAGCCTCAAAAAATTCATATGATAACAAAATGACATTGAAATCTAATCAAATTAAATGATTTTATTATCATTGTTTTCCAATTCTACCAACAATTGGTAAGTTATTATTGTGACTAAAAAGAACATACAATTAATTTTCCAGAAAAGTATGAATCGAATTTGGCAAGAGCATTAGAATAGGATTGTTGAAGAGTTGTCTTGTTCAAGCAGTTCCCTCCCTCATTCATTACCAATTTACAATTCCACACACACAACAGGAGGGAGAGTTCTAACCAACAAAGTAAAAGGCACATAGATAGTCTCACAACATGTAAAATTAAAATTAACACAAACAATAACTTGTTCCTGGAAAAGAGGACTAATAAGAACAACCACAAAAGTCTTAACTCACAAAATAAGTGATGTACGATGACAAACTCCCATGATAGATAGATTCGAGCTTATTTCACTCCTTAAAAAGGGTGATCCATCAGTGTTGTCTTCTTCTTAAGAATGTTCTTGACAACACGCTAGTGACATCCACAAGACAACCTGCATTGAGGAACAAAGTCTCTTCCTCAAGTAGTCACTTGACTAGAGAACCGTTATATTCAGGGACGGACCTAGGTACAGGCCAAATGGGGCGCCCGCCCCTGTCTAAAAAAAAATCTTTATAATAGTACTATACATATCATAGACCCGCCCCTGTATAAAAAACTAAAAACCTATGGCTAGTTACTAATTGGATGTACACTAGGGGTGTACAAGGGACGGGTTGGGACGGGTTTTGGTTAACCCTAACCCGGTCCTAAATATTGATCGGGTCAATTCTTAGACCCTAATCCGTCCCTAGACCCGAAGAAACCCGACAATATGCGGGTCCAATTTAGGACGGGTTTATGTAGGACGGGACCGGGTTGACCCGAGGGACAATAAATCTAAGACTATTTAATACTAATTATAAAATTTAAAGACAATAACATACTAAAAGGTTATAAGTGAGAACTATTTTTTAGAAGAAAGAGCTTGAAATGACCAATTCTTGCATAATCTATGTCATAATCTATTGCACTTGATAGATTTACATTTTATTTGATATATATGCACGTGTCACTCATTTTGTTTGATCTCTCTTCACTTGTCTCACATGTGCATTACATAATTTTCTCTTGTTAAAGTATGCAAGTGTTCATCTTTTAACCAACGTTTATTTAATTAGTAAGATAGATGTTAAACATTTTCATATCATCCACATGGTAAGATAAACTTGAGCACCATCTATCACTTTTTGACTATTATAACAAATTAAAATTTTATAAAATATATATGTGGGACGGGTCGGGTGGCCCGAATGTCAACCCGAACCCGACCCGACCCGAAGCCAGATAACTCAATGATCAACCCTAACCCGACATCTTTTAATGATCGGGCCGGGACGGGTTGGCGGGTAGGGCCGGGTCTTGTACACCCCTAATGTACACCACCTCTTCCACTTTTATATCACTATACTATGTCTCAAAGGAGAGTAAATTTCAGAAAAGTTGCCCCTAGTGACTGACATGATCAGAAAAGCCACAGATTACTCATATTTTGTTTTTATTGATATTCATGGAGGCTTACTCTTGTTATATTAACTTAAAAAAACTAAGATACATTAATATAGTACTTCTTCCGTCCTCATTTATAGATCATTTTTTTAGAGTTTCTTTGTCCCAAAATATAAGTCGCTTTAGAATATCAATAAATCATTTAATACATTTTTTCAAAATTATCCTCGTATTTAATATGAAAGAGATAGTGACTTTGAAGCAAATTAATTTGGAGAGAGAAATTCATGGACAATCTAGGAAAATTGATAAAAAAAATGTACCAATTTATTGTTAGCAAACTATTTTTCTTAATCCTAGAGAATTAGAGAAAAATGACTTATAAATGGGGACTGATAGAGTATTTGACAGAGACACACTTCTAGCGATGTAAAAAAAAACTTATGCAGCCTTAAACAACTTATATTTCGAAAGGGTAGGAGTAGAAACTATAATTTATTCACACATCTATCTTATTTTTACTTTACTTTTTATTTATCTCTCTTTTCTTTTTCAATTATATTATCTATTAAATCTCTGACTTTCTCTCTTTTCTTTTTATATTTTTTTCTACTATGTTTTCATTTGAATAGAAGTGTATATGTGTTGAATTTTTGCCCCCCTTGCTAAAATTTTCTGGTTCCGTCCCTGGTTATATTGGTTTACACCGGCTGACTCATAGGACTACCCTAAACCCAAATTTATTTGAACCAAAAAAGTGTGTATGTATGCAAGTTTATGCATCTTTGATGTATTTCTTTCTTGATTAAAGCGTCAACTTATACCGACTATTTCATGTAATAAACATCAATCAATTGAATGAAAGTAACTCACTAAAGTATACATCTAAATACTAAAAGTTACATGATATAGAAGTTTACAGAAGCATATTAGTGTTACATACATATATTAAGGTGAATGAAATGGAAGCTAGCATTAATTTCATGGGAATTGGAAATCTCCTCCAACACCTTGTCCTTCGGCACCTTTGGGTGGGCTAATTGCAATCCAAAGTAGAGAAAGCGTGATTGCAATAAGACCAGACCAAACGAACACAATGGTGGGTGTCTTCCCTCTCTTCCCCATCAAACCTTTCGCGAACGGATACAAATGAGCAAGCACCCAGAAACTGAAGAATGCTCCTCCGATGAACTTGCTCCACTGAGGATTCGCACTGTAAATGGTTCTCGAAAATGCGACCGCGATGCCAATGACGTTCATCATGGCAATAACAATCGGTGGAATCATCAAGGAGCTCCACTTGACTATATACAGATCAGCAAACATGTCTTCATCTTCTTCACCTCCTGATTTGGATGTCAAAGTAAAAGAAATCTCAATACCAGCCATGACTTTAAGGAGCCCTTGCACCACAGCAGCCAAGTGAGCACTGGTGCCAGAAATGAGCCAAAACTGTTCATTCCTCCACCATTGCTCCAACTCGACGCCTGACCATTTAACCTCAAGAAGGGCAAGCAGGATTAAGCATACAGTGATGGTGAGCAAGTAGATTAAGAAGGCTATGCTGAGAGTTTGGACAATGAAGAAACCGGAGAACAAGGAGAGCGCAGGGAGGAAGCAATAGACGACGAGGAAGATGGAGGTGAAGGGGTAGATGCCAACGTTGAGGTAAGCAAGACGTTGGAGAATTTTAAGGCGCTTACTAGCAAGGAATGCGTTGTTCTTTGAGAAGAAGATTTCAACAGAACCTGTGGCCCATCGTAAGACCTGGTGCAATCGATCTGTGAGGTTAATTGGAGCTGATCCACGAAATGCATCTCTCTTGGTTATGCAATACACAGAACGCCAGCCACGGTTATGCATGCGATACCCTGTCACCACATCTTCTGTCACTGAACCATAAATCCATCCCACTCTATCTCCCCATTCAGTCTTGTCTTCATACCTGCATTACAATAATATTCAAGGTATCACCAAGTACAATGAAGAAATAAAAAGAGTGACTTAAAAGGGAAAGGAGAAAATGCAATGATGTTTCTTTCACACATTTTTTACCATTTCACGTTCGTGATATATGAGGAAAAGAGAGAAAAAAGAGTAATATGATAAGTGATGTGACAGGAATTGCAGAGAGAAATATAAGAAGAAGAAATAGTAAAAATGAGATAGAAGAGAAAGAGGAGTGTGAGTGAATCAATTCTCAAGAAAGTGAAATCATATTCATAATCAAACGCACCAGCAGGAAATGACAGAGACTGCTTCAGCCACAGTGCTGGCATCGAGCGGTTCGCGAGGTTCCCTAAGAACACCAGGTGGGCGTCCATACTTGACTGCAGGATGATCAGCAAGAGGACGACCTTGGTACTCAGACACAGGTATGCTCTCAGACAACATGGTTGAATTACCAAACCGCTTAGGAAGTAGGTTCATGTCTAGATCTGGATCAAACTCGCTAGCATTCAACGCAGGTCTATCAGAGGCTGCTTCACTACTCTCTTTAGGATTTTTTTTCGTCTCCTTCTCATCTATTAACGGAGGGTCGAAGCCGTACAATGCAAACCTCCTGAACATGCATCCTGTTCCCACGTAGACTGGACCTTGGACACCGTCAAGAGCTCGCATGTTCCCATCGAAGAACACGGTGTTGTGATTCGCGTACCTACCATAACGGAACCAGAACAAATAGGAACTGAGTGAAAATTTAATACACCCTAAGCAAATTTAGAATAATGATTAAATGAAAGAAAAATAAACATTATAATACCTGTCTGAGGGATCAATGCCTTCAAATCTTTGTGGGAACTGAATGTAACATATGTCCTCGCCACCTCTGTCCATCATGAAGCACATTCCTTCTCGTATTGCCCTGCAGTTGTAGATGTAGTGATCACAGTCTAGGTTGAGAATGAATGGCCCGTTTGATAGAATAGCAGATGCTCGAACAAGTGCATTCATTGCACCTGCTTTCTTGTTATGATCATAACCTGGTCGCTTTTCTCGGGACACATATGCAAACATTGGCAGGCGTGTATCAACCTCTGTGAAGTCTATAATCTTGTCTTCCGCCCTCCCCAATAACGGATCAGGACTTGGCGGCTTTAGCATCACCTATACATGCATGCATACATTTTTTTTATCAGCCAAATATATTGATTGGTACAAGGGGTACCAAACTGAAAAAGTTACAAGGAATCAATCCAGACTAGTGGATCCATAGTCCACTCGAAGATGGATGGAAAAACTAGCACGTTTCACTATAGCTTTAAGCCAAACTTAAATCTTATATAGGATCACATCAATGACCCTAGAAATGTCTACCACCCCACCCTTAGGCATTGTTCCTCCAGTATCAAATGAAACTAACTGTTGCTACCCTCACAAGTCTTAAAGCTGAATTAAGTTTCCTATTTCCTATTTTCTGTACGGAGTGTTGAAGTGAGTCATACCATCATTCGGGAGTACTACAGATAAACCTAGACATTCCATCATATCATATATTTACTTTGGTTTTTATAAAAAACAATACACATATCATGCATATACCTGAAGAATTCCCGCATGGTCACCTTTGGCATGTTCACTAGAAGGAGAAGCCCATGTTCCAGGCCAATGGGTGCCATCAGCCATCCAAGTTGCCTTCAATACTTTGATAGGCTCAGAAGGGTCAGCCCCTTTCTCCTTGAGATGCTTCATCATCTTCATTTCCTCTCTTGCATTAAATGCATCAGATCTTCTCCTTATGGAATCCGGAAGGCCATTGATGCGCACTTTGAACTCATCATACTCCCTCTTCACCCTTCTCCTGTCCTTGACAAAATCTGTTCTGCTTTTGTTCTTGGTGGGATCAACTTTCAAGCTGAAGTAACTCTCCGGATTCCTCGGCTCAATGTTGTGTTTTCGACAAAAGGGAACCCATAAGTTAGCAAAGCTCGCAGCCTCAGCCATGGCTTCGAAAGTCAAGAGAGCACCTCCATCATCAGAAACGTAACACGCCAGTTTCTCCACCGGGTAATCAACTGCTAGTATAGAAAGAATGGTATTGGCAGTGACTAGAGGTGGCTCCTTCTCCGGATCCGCGGTGGACACGAAGAGGTCGACGCCGGGTAGATCTGATCGCCCTGTGGGATTGTCTGGAGACGGACTATCGAATTTCTCGTGAAGGACGGATAGATCAGTGGTACGGTTGATAGGACAAAGCTTGGGAACTTGATCAAGTAGCCATGAGAAGGCAAACCATATCTCACAAGTAACTGACATGAGCCACAACCATATTGCATCTTCATTTGGATGTGCCACTCTCCAGTGTAAAAAGAAGCACAACACAACGAAGCGAATTACAATAAGCATCCTACAAATAATTGCACAAAAAATACAATAATTAGGCATTCATTGGAGTAATTATCAGCATAAGGAAATTAAGACAATGTATTTGTGTAACCTGTAAGGACTCATGATGCGGGATTCAATTGGCATTTTTCGGCTTAAAGGCTTCCAAGGCTTCTCCAATAAACTAAATGCTTCTCCTTTAAGGTCATCATCACAATCATCATCCTCGGGCCAAATAGCAGTACCATGCCCGTAATCAAGTGGGCTCTCAAACAACCACTTCTGGTGATCAAATTCTCCATTTTGATTTCGTTTCATAACAGACATGTTGTTTGGATTCTGCTTAGAGCCATTTGGTGCAGGTAATGGCAATGCCCCACTAGCATAATCTGGGGTATCTTCAGTATCATCCTCATACTCCCCTACTTTGTATGGCTCCTTGCAACCTGGGCATAGACCTGTTTCTTTTTGCGCATCTAAAAAGCAATCTCTACAAATCTTGTACCTGAATTGGAATAATTACTTTATAACTAATTTAGTTCGAATTAATTTTGAAAATTAAGAAATGATTCTGCGCACATGCACAAATGTACATACATACATACATAAATACATACCTACACTCACATGGAGTCACGTCATGTCCCCTCTCATCCGTCATGACCTTGCCATCACAGATTGAACAAGCAGAGCCTTTGGCGCCTGCCATTTGAGGATGTCTGACTTCTGAGTCGATCACCTTGTCCATTAGATGGGCTCTGGTTACACTGTTGAATCCGCCGGTAAATAAGGAATTTGAAACATATTGTTCTTCAGCTTTCATAGCAACAGATGAGTCCGGCGTCGGTTGATTATCTGGGGTAGAGGGAATATGAACAGTGTAGTTCATGTAGTCCCCTGACAACTCTGATGACATTTCAATGTCATCTCTAGACAAACTCACATATCTCCCACTTGATGTTCGTCTCGCAAACTTTATAGTAGGTCCGCCAGAGGAGTTATTTCGTGCTCCTCCTTGAGAACTACCTGCTCCTCCTGATCCTCCTCCAGAATTACGTAGAGACTTCTTGGAAGGTTGGTTGTTCAATGAAGACGCCATTGGTTCTTATGAAGAATGAGTTTAACTCTGCCAAAGCCAGATTGTAAAACCCATAGCTACAATGAAGAATGAAAATGCAAGTTCAAATTATTCATGGTAGGAGAACAAATGGACGTGGTTAGAGGGAAGAATTTTGATTGACAATGGGAGATTTGTCAGAATACAGAAAGTTGGCGGAAAAGAAGATGGATTTACGGTGAGAGACCAAGTCCATCCTATTATGCTATTTTTGAGGTTCTCATTTCCAGTTTTCTAGGAGAGTGTTTGTGACACAAATGTAACGTTAAATATATGCATGCATTTATGAATAATATATTCGTACATTTAGCTTAATTTTCATCTCATGATTCCAACAGCCTCATTCTAATAAATAAACTATTTTTAACATTAACCAATATTTATGTTCAGTTTTTACATAAGAATTTATATGATAGACTTCACATTGTAGAGCAAAGTAGTGTGTATAGTCATTGCCATGCAAGTTTATGCATCTCTGATGTATTTCTTGCGTGAAAGACTGATTATGCAATTCACTTTTTGGAAGTTTAAAATGAATTGAGCAAAATGTTTTATAGGGTTTTCTGATTAATAATTAATTCCCCTTTTGATTGTAGTCCTATTATACCAACTACCAACACATGAAATATGTAAAGTGAGATCTTTTACTTACGGGTTGTCTAAATGACCCATCAGAAAGTTTGGGTTAATAACTCATCGTCCAATAACATTGAAGATAAGTGAGTTGAAATTTTTATATTTTATTTATTCATTTATTTAAAAAAAATTCTATTGGTCTATTGAGTTGTGAGTTAGTAACCCACATGGATCATTTAGACAACCCCTTTAATTACACCATCTATTTCTTAATAGAAACATCAACCAAATAAAAGCAACTCTCTGAGCATGCTCACCCCTCATTTAAATGTAAACATCTAAATTCTAAGAGTTACACGATAAAAAAGTTTACAAAGAGATATTAGTGTCACATACATATATTAAGGTGAATGAAATGGATGCTTTCATTGATTTCATGGGAATTGGAAATCTCCTCCAACACCTTGTCCTTCAGCGCCTTTGGGTGGGCTGATAGCAATCCCAAGCAGAGAAAGCGTGATTGCAATGAGACCTGACCAGACAAACACAATGGTGGGTGCTTTCCCTCTCTTCCCCATCAACCCTTTCACGAACGGATACAAATGAGCAAGCACCCAGAAACTGAAGAACGCTCCTCCAATGAACTTGCTCCACTGCGGATTCGCGCTGTAAATGGTCCTTGAAAACGCAACCGCGATGCCAATGACGTTCATCATGGCAATAACAATCGGCGGAATCATCAATGAGCTCCACTTGACAATATACAGATCTGCAAACATATCTTCCTCTTCTTCCCCTCCTGATTTGGACGTCAGAGTAAAAGAAATCTCAATCCCAGCCATGACTTTAAGGAGCCCTTGCACCACAGCAGCCAAGTGAGCACTGGTGCCAGAAATGAGCCAAAACTGTTCATTCCTCCACCATTGCTCCAACTCGACGCCAGACCATTTAACCTCAAGAATGGCGAGCAGGATTAAGCATACAGTGATGGTGAGCAAGTAGATTAAGAAGGCTATGCTGAGAGTTTGGACAATGAAGAAACCGGAGAACAAGGAGAGCACAGGGAGGAAGCAATAGACAACGAGGAAGATGGAGGTGAAGGGGTAGATGGCAACGTTGAGGTAAGCAAGACGTTGGAGAATTTTGAGGCGCTTACTAGCAAGGAATGCGTTGTTCTTTGAGAAGAAGATTTCAACAGAACCTGTGGCCCATCGTAAGATCTGGTGCAATCGATCTGTGAGGTTAATTGGAGCTGATCCACGAAATGCATCTCTCTTGGTTATGCAATACACAGAACGCCAGCCACGGTTATGCATGTGGTACCCTGTCACCACGTCTTCTGTCACTGACCCGTAAATCCATCCCACTCTATCTCCCCATTCAGTCTTGTCTTCGTACCTGCATTGCAATAATATTCAATATATCATCATGTCCATAATCATGTATACTACCACAATAATAACAATATTTTATGGCATAAGTTGATATCAAACCAGCAAGAAATGACAGAGATTGCTTCAGCTACAGTACTGGCATCAAGTGGTTCGCGAGGTACCCTAAGGACACCAGGTGGACGTCCATACTTGACTGCAGGATGATCAGCTAGAGGTCGACCTTGGTATTCACACACAGGTATGCTCTCAGATAACACGGTTGAATTACCAAACCGCTTAGGAAGTAGGTTCATGTCTAGATCTGGATCAAACTCACTAGCATTCAACGCCGGCGTATCAGACCCTCCTTCACTACTCTCTTTAGGATTGTATTTCTTCTCCTTCTCATCCACTAATGGTGGGTCGAAGCCGTACAGTGCAAACCTCCTGAACATGCATCCTGTTCCCACATAGACTGGACCTTGGACACCATCAAGGGCTCGCATGTTTCCATCAAAGAATACAGTATTGTTATTCGCATACCTGCAGGGACGGGGCCAGAAAAATAGCAAAGGTGAAAAATTAACACAACAAGCAAAATCAAGAATAATTAAATGCAGAAAGACATTATAATACCTGTCTGAGGGATCAATTCCTTCAAATCTTTGTGGGAACTGAATGTAACATATGTCCTCGCCGCCCCTGTCCATCATGAAACACATCCCTTCTCGTATTGCCCTGCAGTTGTAGATGTAGTGATCACAATCAAGGTTGAGAATGAATGGCCCGTTTGATAGAATGGCAGATGCACGAACCAGTGCATTCATGGCACCCGCTTTCTTGTTGTGATCGTAACCTGGCCGCTTCTCTCGGGATACATATGCAAACATTGGCAGGCGTGTATCAATCTCTGTGAAATCTATAATCTTGTCTTCCGCACTTCCCATTAACGGATCAGGACTTGGAGGCTTTAGCATCACCTGTATATACATGCATGCAAATGTATAGAGTTAAATAAATTATAACAATGTCATTCATGATATAACTATAGAGAACTGCTCTATTAGCTTATAAAAAGGAGGGTTTTATATTCAAATTGTTGTTTAAATATAAGGACTATAACGCAAACTATAAAAGTTAATTATGGAAGATGGCGTAACACATCAAGACAAAAACTAACTGCTTAACTGAAAATGGTACAAAATCCCTGTACTTTAAGATGTACTGGAGGAAAATCCATAATAATGTGCATAGTATACTTCTAAGTTAAAGTTTAGCATTAGACATATGATGTGATGTAATATATAACAAGTGGATATTACTTCAGTACCTGTCTAAAGTACAGGGGTTCCGTACTTTTGAATTGAAAAGATAATTTTATTTTACTTGTGCAAACTTTTGTAATTTGTAGTATAGTTGATATTTTATTAGGTGTGAGCAAGCTGCTTCTCTGATCCATCTTCTAATTAGGTAGTATGTAATGTACCTGAAGTATTCCGGCATGGTCACCTTTGGCATGTTCACTAGAAGAAGAAGCCCATGTTCCGGGCCAATGGGTGCCATCAGCCATCCAAGTGGCCTTTAATACTTTGATAGGCTCAGAAGGGTCAGCCCCTTTCTCCTTGAGATGCTTCATCATCTTCATTTCCTCTCTTGCATTAAATGCATCAGATCTTCTCCTGATGGAATCCGGAAGGCCATTGATGCGCACCTTGAACTCATCATACTCCCTCTTCACCCTTCTCCTGTCCTTGACAAAATCTGTTCTGCTTTTGTTCTTGGTGGGATCAACTTTCAAGCTGAAGTAACTCTCCGGATTCCTCGGCTCAATGTTGTGTTTTCGACAAAAGGGAACCCATAAGTTAGCAAAGCTCGCAGCCTCAGCCATGGCTTCGAAAGTCAAGAGAGCACCTCCATCATCAGAAACATAACACGCCAGTTTCTCCACCGGGTAATCAACTGCTAGTATGGAAAGAATGGTATTGGCAGTGACTAGAGGTGGCTCTTTCTCCGGATCCGCGGTGGACACGAAGAGGTCAACGCCGGGTAGATCTGATCGCCCTGTGGGATTGTCTGGAGACGGACTATCGAATTTCTCATGAAGGACAGTAAGATCGGTGGTACGGTTGATAGGGCAAAGCTTGGGAACTTGATCAAGTAGCCATGAGAAGGCAAACCATATTTCACAAGTAACTGACATGAGCCACAACCATATTGCATCTACATTCGGATGCGCCACTCTCCAATGCAAAAAGAAGCACAACACAACGAAGTGTATTACAATAAGCATCCTACAAATAAATGCACAAAAATACTAAAAGTTACTATAAGAAATGCTAGAAGAGTTAGTTATCACCTACATGCTACCCCCATAACTTCTGTCAAACAACACAGTTAACTTTGTAACATCACATTTCTTGCAACTTTCCTTCCTTACAGATATCATTGCTCATAAAGGCACAAATACTATTATAATCAACATAAAGATATATTTGGATTTGGTTAAGTTATCCATTCATTCATTGTAATCAACATGATAAATTAATTATAAGCTAAGGAAATATAACCTGTAAGGACTCATGATACGGGATTCAATTGGAGTTGTTCGGCTTAAAGGCTTCCAAGGCTTCTCCATTAAATCAAAATTTCCTCCTTGTAGGCCATCATCATCGTCAAAGTCATCTTGGGGATTATAACCATTACCAAACCCATAGGTACCTTGAGAATTTTCAAACAACCACTTGTGCTGGTCAAATTCTCCATTTTGATTTATCTTAATAAGTGACATGTTATTACCATTCTGCTTTGGTGCTGGTAATGGCAATGCCCTATTGGCATAATCCGGTGTATCAGTATCATCCTCATATTCCCCTACTTTGTATGGCTCCTTGCATCCCGGGCATAGACCAGTATCTTTTTGTGCATCTAAAAAGCAATCTCTACAAATCTGGTACCTAGATTGGAATTATTTTATAACTTAATTGTTTCTCAGCATGGAATTAATTTTCAAAGTCAAAAAATGATATATTTTCACAAATGAATATACATACATACATACATACATACATACATACATACATACATACATACATACCTACACTCACATGGAGTCACGTCATGTCCCCTCTCATCCTTCATGACCTTGCCATCACAAATCGAACAAGCAGAGCCTTTGGCCCCTGCCATTTGAGGATGTGTGACTTCTGAATCGATCACCTTGTCCATTAGATGGGCTCTGGTTACACTGTTGAATCCGCCAGTGAATAAAGAATTGGAAACGTATTGTTCTTCAGCTTTCATCGCGACGGATGAATCCGTCGTCGGTTGATTATCTGGGGTGGGGGAATGTGAACAGTGTAGTTCATGTAGTCCCCTGATAACTCTGACGACATTTCAATGTCATCTCTTGACAAACTCACATATCTCCCACTTGATGTTCGTCTTGCAAACTTTATAGTTGGTCCCCCCGAGGAGTTATTACGGGCACCTTCAGAAAAAAAGATGAAGATCATTACAATCTACTGTTTTGTTTACTAGATGAAGATCAATAAATATATTTTCAAATCACCAAAGTCTTATCCTAGTAATTGTACAAACTAGTGACTTGAAAACTTGTAATTCTCTCTATTTCTCTAATACAATAGGTTTAGTATCCTCAAAGATTCACTACAAGTTGTTTTCCGATAATGAAAACTATCAAGCAAAATTCAAGAAAAATTTGTGATAGTCATAGTTCTTTGATCAATTCATTAAGAAATAAATTTGTATTGAAGCTGCTGACACATGCCACAGTATAAGAAAGATATGTGACTTCATCAGAAAGTGCAATTTGACATAGTTTCAACGGAATAGAGAATGATATATAGGGATGGATTAAGCCAACAAGCATAAATATAAACAAGACATGGTTAAGATATAACAAATGAAGTTAATATAAACTGTAAATTAAAATGAAAGTGAAATCTTTCACAAATCAAAATTAATAGTTAGAAACACAATCAAATACTATCATTTGACTAATAATTGTAATATTTACTAGTGGATACTATTAACGTGATATCCACATTTTGTCATAAATAATTGTCTAGATTGTTATTAAAATCATAAAATTAGATGAATCTAGAAAATCATCTAGAATTTTATATGTTAGAGTAATAATATAAAACCATTTCATGTGGCCCTTACCCAACAGTTTAAACCCTCAACACAGCAATTTCAGGCCTTGCAGTGCTTACTGTGCTTTTTCAGCAGAAGAGCACAAAAGTTTATTTAACTGCATGCTATAACACATCCCTCCAGCTTGAATTAACTTGTAGATTATGACAACTACACAACTAAGATAAGAATTTCATTTTTTAAGTAATAAGATAGTTTGAGATACAGAAAACTAATATGGGAGGTATTCAAAAGACTAAAATAGATCATTTCAACTTTTGTTTTGCAAGTACTAAGTGCTCAAAATGAACTGAGATATGAAAAGCTATAAAAATTATCAAACAATAAATTGATAGTAAGCCACCTTTAAGCAAAAACATGCTCTTCTATTCCTATGGTTTTATTTTTTTCTGAATTTCACCAATAAACAAAATGAATAAAATTCAAGAATCACCCATCATTGAGAGGCACACAGAACTAAAAAATCCAATGAATTGAAACTTAACATAGGCATAAAACAAACATCATAAACTCATGAAAATTAGTGCACAATTTCCACTGTTACCTCTACCATCTGCAAAGGCAAATAGGCATAAACAGATAACCAATATCAAGCACCAATTTTCCTCATATGACACAATGCGATAAAAGTACACAAATCAAATGGAGGGTAAAATCAATTTACTATAAATAAACTGTGATTGTTATTTCATTTTTAATTTTTCCCTACTCCCGGGTACTAGTACAGTATTTTGTTAAGATTTCAAAAACACCAGCACTATTAGATCTGCAGTTATAGTATCCTACACCTTCAAAATGAAAATGAAACTGTTACATAACATGTGCATAATGGTGTTAGGAACCCAATTGTAAGGTATGGGACTTGAGTATAAAATTCTAGTGTGGGTTTATAAGGCCTTGGGCACTCCAACTACAATACAAGCATAGAATTTTCTTTCAGAACTATACTCAACATTCAAATTGTAGGAGATGGCCACATAAATGAATATATAACATGCAGATTACTAAGTAGGTTAGGTTAAGTCCAATCTCCATACCTTGAGAGAAATTCCCAGTGTGTCTGATATCACCCAAGAAACCCTTGAAAGCCTGGAATTAATATCAATTTGACCGCCAGCAAGAGTTAAATAGGCTAGGCTGCATGTATAATAGGAATACAAATAAGAATTTAATTCTTATTATTTTAGGAAAATATGTCTGGATATTTTACTTTTGTTATTATTTCCTTAATTATTGGAAAGGATTTGATTATCTTGCTTAATATGATTGTTTCTTATCTTATAAGATAAAAAATCTTAGGGATTTTGTTTCTTAATTGGATAGGATTCAATCAGGAAATTTTCTGATTGATTGAAAAGCAATATCCATATCAATGCAATGCATCATCCTAAAAATTAAAAATTATATGAAAAAGAAATAGAATTGAAAAACCTTGAAATCTCGATGGTATGGTAATGGTAGTAAGTAGTAACAACAAAAGAAGAGTTGTTCAATCTCCAAAATGTGACCGTAGGAGTAGCAGTAGCAGTAGCAGTAGCAGTAGTACGACAACTCCAACTCCAACTCCAACTCCAACTCCGGCACCGTCGGTCGCGTTCGCTTCTTCTGGATGAAGAGACGATAAGGACTTTCTTTCTACAAATTTCAACGAATTCATCATCGCAATTCAGAACAGAACCGACGACTTGCATTCTGAGCAGAGGTCTGGTGAGTGAGTCAGGGGTTTTGGGGCAAGGCGGGGAAACAAACTTAATTATTTTAATTAATTGAAATTACCTCCACTATTTATCTTAATTTAAATTTATCCCCTAATACCATTTACGAAAAAGCTTTCTTTACACTCCATACTAAAGGTGAATGGACTCTTTTGCAAGTGTAACAAAAAATATTTGTAAATGAAGTCGAGGGAAGAGAGATATGAAAAAAAAAGGTAAAAGATGTGAAGATGTGATGATGGTATGATTTAAAGAAAAAATATATATATAAATAAAAAATAGGAGTAAGTAGAAGGAAAAATAATAGACTTGTGAATCTCGCGCGGAGAGGGATCACAATCCAAGATGAATGCCTAACTTGTCTTCAGCAAGAGGTAGAGTCCATGAACCATCTTTTTCTCCATTGCCCTTGGGCAAGAGCTACTTGGTTCTCGCACCAGATTGGCTTGCGCTCAAACACGGTCCAAGATACTTTCTCGGTGTGGTTCAAGAATTGCTGCATCGAAAACAAACCAGCGGACTTGGCTCTCCTCTTCCAAGGTTTATGGTCCATCTGGAAAGCTCACAATGAGAATTTATCTAACAACACTATGATCAACCATGCGGTAGCAATGCAAAGAGGCATAGTTAATCGCAAGGAATGGGAAGAGGCTCAGGATAAGAAGCAAATCTAGCATACTACAACGCACACAAACATTTGGAACCCTCCACCTGTGGGCAACTTCAAAGTTAACTTGGATGCGAGCTGGTCGGGAGCAGACTCTACTAGGTTTGGCATGGTGGTGTGTTCACACAACGCTTGCCTAATGGTAGCAGCATTGCATCTTGAGCCTTAAAGGCTAGAACCCACTGTGGCGGAAGCCATGGCTCTTAGATGGTGTCTCTCTGTCCTAGCTGAGCTTGATATCGAAACAATCATGGTGAAATATGACTCTCTAGTGGTGATTAATGCTGTTAAGAACAAAACAAGGAAGCCTGGCATAGACCCAATCATCCAAGACCGCATAATGCTTGCTAGTGCTTTTAGTTCTAACTCATTTTCACATGCTAATAAGAGAGCAAATAACTGGGCTCATGTTTTAGCCTTTTTTGCTATTGATTACCTTCCGACTTATGGTGTGCTCACCCCCATAGAGTTGTAGCTAAAGTTATCTTTGTAGATACATATTCTTCCATTAAATGAAATTGATCCGTACTTGAATTCAAAAAACAAAAACAAAAATCTTACCCATCATGAGCAAAAAAGTTTTGAGGCATGGATAATGTACGGTTTTCAACCCCCTCTATTTTCAACTCTCATTCAAACTATAGGGAAAAGCAATTTTCACTCATAATCACTCTCTTCCCTTTTCTTTCCTACCATTTTCAACCCAAACAAATACGGTGTAAAAGTGACAATTGCGCACTCAAAATCAGATCTCTAAGTTTAACTTATCCGACAAACCTTTGAGTACAAGTATTTAGGATTACTTAATTGTCAGAGATCCATATTCAACAGTTACCGAGAAAAAAAGAACAACTAACTCTAATCATTTTATAGGAACCGTTAAACTACTTTACATTCATTAAAAAATATATTTTTTAGTTTAACACATTATTATTCACGAGAGCCAATTTTGTTCGAGTCGAGAATATTCACATCATAATTGAGCCAACTCTCTCTACACAATTTGTATGTGCTCGAGACTTGATAACATTGTTTAATTTGCATCAGACTTGGATGTTTGGTTTTCTTCCAAAACCTCCATTTGGAGCATGTGAACTTAGATTTCACATTCCAATGTCACAAATATGAAAGAGACTCTCAAGGTCCGTTTGCGACAAGGTGAATACAAACACAGATAGAGGTCCTCCTGTACACGCTTTTTAGATAAATCATTAATCAATCAACCTTAGTTGCCCATCTAAGCTATGCAAGACTTCAACAAAGTACATGTTTAATTTGTTGTCTCCCGCAATGAATTCATAGACTATGTTGTTCACCTCAATAAAACTCATACCTGCAACCTTTTCCACACCTTTATCCCGCATCACCTTCCTCACCATCCGCGCTTCACTCCACCTTCCAAGCGCAGCATACGTATTTGACAAGAGTGAATAATTCCCGCAATTCTGGGGTTCGAGCACTATCAGGTGACGCAAAGCTTCCGCTGCAAGCTCAGCATCACCGCATCTAGTTGCGGCAGCAAGAAGGGATCCCCATATAGCTGCATTCGCCTCAAACGGCATCACCCTAACTAGCTCCTTTGCTTCTTCAAGGTAGCCACCACGTCCAAGCAAATCAACCATGCAGCCATAGTGCTCAATCTCAGGCACAATTCCATATTTCGACCTCATCGACGTGAAAACATCTTGTCCCAGTTCAACCAACCCGACATGGCTACAAGCAGAGAGGACTGCGATGAAGGTGACTTCATTCGGCTTAACTCGAGCCTTCTCCATGCGAGAAAATAAACGAAGGGCCTCATTTCCTAGACCGTGTAAAGCAAGCCCCGCAATCATCGTTGTCCAGGTTATAATCGTTTTGTGCTGCATATTTTCAAACACTTGGAGTGCTTTACTTATGTTGCCTGATTTGGCATACATGTGTATGAGAGAGTTATAAAGAGGGACAACCCTATTCTTAAGTATCTCATGCTTTTCATTTTCGATGTAGTTGTGAATCCACTCCCCCAAGTGAAGAGCACCCAAATCAGCACAGGCAGAGAGCACAGTCAATATTGCAATTTCATCTGGCTGCACATTTTGGAGCTGCATTCTGTGGAAAAGCATGATGGCCTCATTAGGATTATCAGTCTGTGCATAACCTGTGATGAAATTATAAGGTTTAGTCTAAGAAAAATAAACACAATTAATATTTGATATAACATCACTTGGTGTAATCTTACAAAACACTTACTTATATTTATATCAAATGAGTTATTTCTTTTTTCTATTTTAAAAAACTAAAAACTGTGTTACACAATAACTAAATAAGACCTTAATACCCAATGACGGCCGGTCGCAGTGGTAAAAAGTGACGAGAGTTTGATTCCTAGGAACCGCACCCTTGAAAGACATTTGACATTCACCACATCCGGGTTGGAATTGTGAGAGCACAGACACACATAAAAAACACCTTAAGTCCTTAACTACTCTAAATTATGATCAAAATATGATAAGTTGCATTTTCATTAGTCTAACAACCTGAAATTAGTGCAGTCCATGAAACAACATTCTTATCTGTTTGAGGCATAGATTCAAACAAGTTGCTTGCACTGCACATATCACCAACCTTGGCATAAGCTGCAAGCATGGTATTCCAGAGCGAAACCGAACCATGTCCAACGAATTCATCAAACACCTTCCGAGCAGAAGCAACATTGTTACTGCAGGAAGAGTACATGTGAACGAGTGATGTGGCCACAGAGGGATGGGAGTCCAACCCGGTAACAAAAGCTTGGCAATGAATCTGCTCACCGACGACGACGGCAGATAAAGAAACAACCGCCTTCAAAGCGAAAGGTAAAGAGTAAGAGTCGGGTCGCAAGTTTTGAAGGCGAATGGAGTTGAAAAGAGCGACGGCGCGTGTGGGGTTGGAGGAGGAGAGAGCCCAGATGATGTTGTTGTAGATGAAGATGCTGGGTGGTCGGTGATTGGAGGAGGTGAAAATGGAGTAAGCGTGAGAGGAAAAACCAAGAGATGCAGAGGTGTGGATGAATTGCGAGAGGAGGATGTGGTCTTGGTCGAGAGCTCGGGTGAGCATGAAGGCTTGTGTCTGAAGGAGGTGGCTCAGATTGGAGCAACGGCGGAGCAGCTGCTGCGCCTGTTCATCAGCGTGTGGAAGCGAGGAGGAGGAGAAGAAGGAGGGTCTCCACCTCCATTTCCATTGCCTCACATGCAGCTGCGTTCGAGACAATGACAATGTCAAATTCATAGATAGTAACAAGATGGCCACAATTCTTCAAATTACATTTAAACTTTCGTGTCTTCACAAGGCTTATTAAATACTTATGTTTTAGTTTTTTTTTTTCAAATTCAGCCATGGACTTCAAATCCTTTGGCACATTCACTTTTACACATTATTCCTCTAATTTTTCGTGTAAGTTTTCAAAGTGGGATGAGTCCCTCTTTGGGAAGAAGACCTACGTTTCTGGGTAAACTCGATTTGAGCATTTTTTTTAAATTTGGGTTATGAAGATTTTGGAGAGGGGTTTTGCTCATAGAATTTTGATTTTTTTTCTAGGTTGTGAGGGATTGGGTTGGGGATGAATTTCTGGATTTCAAAGATGATTTTTTAGGTTGTTAGGTTTGAGTTGTGTAAGTAGAAGGAGAAGGGAAAAGGATGAGGAAGAAGGTTGAAGATTAGGGATTTAAAATGGTTAAATTTTTTAGAGGAATCTAAAGTAATACAAAAATTTACACATAGGAAAAGCAAAAACCATGTGAGTAAGCCCACGATACATAGGCACTAAAAAGACTTTTGTCCTTAATTTAATTAAAAAAAATCTCAGGAATTAACTGCAAAGGATTTGAAAATTAGAGAACCAATTTGGTTCCTCTTAGTTTTTTTTGAAAGGTTGGTTCCTCTTAGTAAATGACCTCAAACACATTTAAGGCTATACACAAACTACAGCATTCTTGTTGGTTTACACTTAAAATCCAAACAAAACAAGAAGTAGATGTAAAAACTAGGAAAAAACTCGGATAAAGTTCCTGACATCATTTTCATCAAGTTCTATATTCAAACTGACAAATGGATTTTATTCATAAAAATAAATGACATTCACCAAGAGTTTATTTAAAAAATTTTAAAATCATACATATAACATTATGTGATTGATGAACTTAATGAAATGGAAATAAGAAACTTGATATAATTTTTTTATCCTAAAAACTAATACATGACACAAATTATCATTAAAATATTTTACAAGATAAATAAATTTTGGAATTTTTGAAACTTTTTTTTTTCTAATATGGTGGAAAAAAATTAAAATGTGTTTAAGAAATATTTTAATTAACTATTTTTTTTAAAACAAAGTCATTTTAGTAACTTATTTAATTTTTATTACTTTAAAACAATTGTATACTTATGAAATAAAGTTGGAATAAGTTTTCAATTCGTTTATATTTCACAAAATTAGTTATTTTTATTACTGGTAAATAATTAAATTATTTTTTAATTACTTATAAATGACCCTTGAGGCCACAGTCTTGTTCACATGGATGGAGGGTGTTGCTAATATTTTTTGGCATGGATGCATTAACCTTGCAGTTTGTATCCCAAAAAGAAATTTGAGATAACCAAACACCATTGACCAAAAAAAAAAAAAAAGATAACCAAACACCCAGCCCAAGTGCCCAACCACACCATTTGAGCTGAAAATCAGGAGAAGAAATTGACTCCTATGTCAAATACAAACCCAAATGAACATACACATTCGTGGAGGCAACATGTGGTCCTACACGGAAAATTTCACTCTACATCTATTCCCAAATTTGTCTCCGCAAAACTTTTGTCTAATTCAAATTCTGCACATCAACATTAATGCTGCTAAAAATTGAACCATATGAGATAAAAATTAATCTGGGATCTTAAATATTTTAAGTGCCTACGCTGTACCTTAAAAAAAAAGTATGTCAAGTTAAATCCAAAAACCTGCTCTGTCCTTTGGACTTTTTCCCCTATTGATGAGGATTATGGTGTTGTGGAACTTGCAGTACCAAGTCACCTTTTAACCTATTCGCCTGCAAAAACCTGGAGCATGATTTGTATCAAGAAGCATCAAATGAAGCCTCACTAGAATCTTCTGAATCTGAATTGTCCATCATCTTCTCAAGTGCATCAAAATTGCCCGCATCAGAGATTGTGTGTATTCTCAGTTTGTCAGCATCTTCACTGAGGAAAAAAGAAAACCAAGAAACATTCTATCTGAGCATGTGTAACTGTGTTTTTAATCCTATTTTAGTAGTCAGACAACAGAGAAATTCAAATGGACTTCTGGCATTCATAGCATCTTTGCATCTTCAGTGAGAGCAATGTTTATGCTAGAACACCTGATATAGATGTCAAATTCATGAAGAAACTTTAGAGAGAAGAAATAATAGAAGTAAAATAACATTAGTTCTTCTCACTTTCCATTTCAACTTTCATGGATTTGATTTTACTGGTATGAACCAAAAAAACTAAGCATATAGAGCATACTCTGTAACTCCGAAGGTTTCCTTGACAACTAAGGAGCTATCTCTTGAACAAAACTCCGGCAGCTGAAATAAGATAACAAGAGAAGTTTAATCAAGTCGTTCATTAAAACACAACCAAAAACAATTACAACAGTGGACCTTTTACCAAAACAAAGTGTTTAGAGAAGCAAGCTATTACACATAAGTAGTCAATAGCGGGAAATAGCGGCGCTATAGCGGTGCAGCGGAGCGGAGCGGCTCCCTGCCGCTATTGAGATGAAATAGCGGCCAACTTCACAATAGCGGTCGTAGCGGCGCTAATAGCGGCAGATCGCGGCCAATAGCGGCGCTATATGAATGAAGGAGAAAATGACTCAAGCCCCTTGGTTTTAAATCGTTGGGGAACCTTTTTATGGGCATGTTAGGACTTCTCAGGGCCATTATAGGTCAAAATTGAAAGAATTAAGCTTCATTCTTCATTCAGATTTGCAAATTCGACTTCTTTACCTTGCTTTTGAGAAGTTATTAGTTGTGTGTTATTGTTCAAGACTTATGACTTTTATTTCTATTATGAATGTTATGAATTTTAGGCAATATTTGACATTGTTTGCTACTTATATGTATATAGTATTAAACTATTAATGATATAAAATTACATAAAAAAATTCAGAATAGCGGCCATCCCGCTATGCGCTATCACGCTATCCCACTTTTGGGGCCGGCCGCTACGCGCCGCTATCCGGGATTGACAACATACTACAATTTTGAAAGGATATATCTAACAGTTAAGGTTTCTTCCTGAAACCAGAAAATAAAACCACTCCTTTCCAAAATTAACTAGATGTAACATTTTGAGCACCTCACTAAAACAAACAATACAACAACCAAAGTTTTTTTGCACCGGGTGGGATCAGCTACATGAATCAAACAATGCCAATCATGTCTAATAACAAACTAGTTAAATCCAAATCCCTCTAAATGGTTTCGCCTATATTTTCTTTGGACTCTCTCTTTGTCCAATTATTGTATTATTCCCCATCTCATTTACCCCACCCCCACGGGTACTTCAAATCTTTGGAACACACGTCCAAACAACCTAAGGCGAGACTCTACTGATAGACTTAGACCTCTTGATAACTAAGGTCTATCATAGGAGAAATGAAAAGGCTGTAGGGAATTATATCCTAAATAGTTAGTTTAATTGACTCTTTCAGTGGGCCACTGTATTGGACCTTACTCTGTTAGCAGTAAGTTACATGTTAATAGAGTGTTAGTGCAGAGAGGAGGATTCATGCAATTGTATTCTGTTTTTGGGAGAGGACTGGTCTCTCGAAAGCCAGGTGTAACCATTCTGATTCAGTTTCTACTTTCTCCGAAATTCTTCATTGAACTGGGTGTCTCTCTTCTCCACATTGGAGTCAGTGAAACCAAGAATTGTTCAATAAAATTTCAATTTCTTTCTCCCTATTCTGATCCAGTTCTACTTCTATCAACTCTACCATCTTTTCAATATTTAGTGTTATCCCAACTTTCTCTCGAGAGCATTCATTCTTAATCCTATTTTATCTTGTGTGACCACTCATCCATCCTAACATTCTCATCTTTACAACACCAATATTTCATGTAGACTCTTCACATTTTTGTTAGCTCTTTAGTGCCTACCATTCAACCTCATATAACATTGCAGGGCTAGAAAATTGTGGTAAAATTTTCCCACAAGCTTAAGTGGAACTTTTCTATCACAAATTACACTCCAAGGAATTCTCCATTCTATCCACCTTCTTTGAAACCTATAGTTTACTTCTCCCTGTATTTCCTCATCATTTTATATGATGGATTCAAGACACTTAATCTATGGGATTTAGGTTTGTTCTCTGATTTTCACCTTTTGCTCCCTCAAATATTTTCAGTATTATGATAGAGCTGGCTAAACTCAAGTGGAAACTGTGTTTATTGCCAAAGGATTCCCTCACTAATCACTACCCAATATGATAAGTTCGGGAAGATGGATACAATGATGGTGCTGGGAAATTCGAGAGTCCCACCAGCTCTCCCTCTTTTTACAATTCAATACACTCGATAACCCCAATCACAACCCCAGTAGTAACTAGCCTTCCTATTATTCTCCCCTTTTCTCATCTGATAGACTTGGAATATCCTAGGTCTGGGCCTTAAACTTTCATAATAGCTGTTGACAAATCCAGGAACCACAATCAAGGTCATATTGAATGGTACCACCAAAGGTACTTAGAGATCATCTGTTTTAATTTTTTTTAATTGAAAAAATCACTTTACTTACAAAATCACTTGAACAATTTTTTAGTATGTTTGTTTAAGCTTTTGAAAAGTGAAAACAATCATATTTTTCATTATTTTGGGAAAAACGTACTGCTTTTTTACATCTTAAACTACTTTATTAAAAGCTTATATAAATGGGTCCATATTGGCTCTAAGCACTACACTTAGTGGCTGTTGTTGTATTTAACATACAGAAAAAGATGGAAAGAATTTGCATCAATATGACTGATTAAGGCCACTTACCTCGGATAGATAGAAGACCTTCCCAAAAAGAGTCTGAACAGCTAGTTTTCTCTTGAAACCCTTTTCAGTGTAACCTGATTTATCCATTACAACAGGACCTAAAACTCATTTAAAATAAATTAAAGTCAGAATAGACATAACAATGTCTTTACTTAAAAGGTAAAAAGCTGCATTGAATTAAATATGGGGCAGAAAAGAAAAATTAATTTCATGGATCAAGTGATAAAAACTAAAGAAATAAGCAGAAGTGGGACAGATTAGCTGTGTCATGATCAGCATCGTCCTTTCAGACAATCAAGTTGCTATTTATATACTGCACTTCTAAATCACGTAAATGTCAGTCAATTATTCAGAATACTGCCCTGAACTCTAACGGCTATTATTAAGAAGCCTCCAATGAGAAAGGTGTATGTGAGCAAGCATAAGAATGAGTACAGCTACAGCATATTAGAGCCCAATTCTGTTATCAACGACTGTCTAACTAACAGCTAACAGAATAAAAACTAAATGGATAGAGGTATTAGGGCCAGTGAAATGAAAAGAGGAATTTTTTCATGTAGAAGAAAAGGAGAAAGCCAACACACATTCTGGAAGCTGTCTACTAGAGTAGTAGTCTAGTAGATCCATTCTATAATTATTGTGCAGCCTATACTTAATTCTATCAGATTGTTTCAGATTCACGGAGAAGAGAGCTACAACCGCAGCCAAAGTCTTTCCCCATTAGGTGAGGTCGGATACATTAATCAAACAACACCATAGTATCCTATCATGAATTAAATTCAATGATTATTGAACTCTAAATCTCTCGTAATGGAGGAAACTTAGATAATTAAGAATAGTATTTTTTATTGCACTCCCAGATTTTAAACAATTTCAATTAAGCTTAATAGGATTAAGCTAGTGGTAAGTGGTTTGGGTAGTTCGTACAGTCATAGTATCGAACCTGGATGCCTCCACTGTATCAAAAAACAACACCATTTGAATTTGACATCATAGACCCAGATACTAACCCTTTGTGAATATACAATGGCCCAGAAATAATTCTGTTATTACAGTTCTTCAGATTATCTAGATTCTAGACAGCATTGGCTGAACCAAATCTTGTCAAATATTAAGAATACAGTAAATGAAGTACCTTTGTCTCCCACAATTCGTAGGGAAATTTCATTCAGGATCCTAGCAACATCAGAGTCGTTTAACATAGACGCTCTCCTTAGCTGAATTAAATCAGCTACCGTGTCAGGGTTGAATGGTTTCTCATTCAGAGTATACCGGATATACTTGCGCAAAATTTCTTCCAACTCAAAACCCGTCTGGAAAGGAATTTAAAGATGTTGCTTAAAATCAGATGGCATTGGCACATACTCACAAGCAGACAACAAAAATGAATTTGGCATGCGATTTTCCCCAGCCAGCAAACAGATAGCTGAGAAATATTTCTTTGAATGACAGATTGTATGATCCTTTGCTTGAAAAAATAAATGCCAATTGTTGAACTTGAACTATATAGTCAATTGCATTAAGAAACGATTTAACAAAAATGAGTGCAGCACTATGCACATTACCTTATTCACAATTTCGTTGAGAGCATCAAGTGTGACTTGATCTCTTCCTTTTTGAAATAAATCATCAATTGACCTGCAGAGCGTTGCATTTTTACTGACCTGAGGAAGATTATACAAAGCGTTACTGCATCAGCATTGCCATAATTGAGTTTGGATAAAAAAATAGATTTTCTGAGAACACAAATTTAACAGACAGACCAGTCGGCGGCGTTTTGCTTTGGGAGAAGTGAATTTCCTGACGGTCTTGACGAAGGCAATGACAAAGGTGAGGCCGGCGTATGCGAGAGGAACAGCGAGAATCCATGGGAAGGAGGTGGGACCCACACGAGGACCAGGAATGGCTTGGGTGACAGAGCCAGTGAACTCGACCAGGTCAAGAGCCTTTTCCTGAATCCATGGTAGGTCCTCCTCGACTTCCACGACCTCGTCAACTTCCTTCTTCTTGTCTTTGCCTGTGGAAGAAGCTGAGTTTGCTGCTGCTACTATGCAGATTGAGATTGGTTTTCTTGAAGGAGGAGGAGTGATGGCAGCGGAGAATGGTGAAGATTTGCGATTGGTTGGGTGAAGAGACCGTAGAGGAGGGACAAACTGGGAAGCGAGAGAACAACAAGTGAAACCCATTTCACTATGGTGGCTCAAACCTCAAACTCAAATCCCCTCTTCTCGCTTTGGCTGGGGTTTATTTCACTATGCTTTGGCTCCTTCAAAATACCTCCACAATCAGGGGTATTTTCGACTACTTATATGTTATAGTTATCGACTTATAGTTAGGTTTAAAAAAAAAATAGCGTTTGTAAGAGCTTATTTGAGCTTATCTGATAGCATAAACTTTTATGTCAGTATTTGGGAGAGCTTATGTAAATAGCTTATGGGTAGGTCATAAGCTGTTTTGAGCTTATTTTCATAAGTTACTCATGATAGCTTATGAAAAAAGAGATTACGCTTATATATAGCTTATTTTCAATTTATTTTAATAAGAATTTTAAAAAAATTTATGACCATAAGCGCTTAATTAAGCTGTATTTCCAAACGGGGTCATAGTTTATTAATTTCTAAAAGAAAGGAACTTTAGCTTTTTAAATTGAATTGGAGAAAGCTTATGATAGCATTTTTTAGGGATTTTTGTGTAGAACTATGAATTTGTTTGGCTTTCTTGTGGGCATCATTGATCAAATCATGGCCTGTATTAGCTCGTCGCAGATTTCAATTCTTTGGAACGATTTGCTACTTACGACGTTTAGCTTGTGTAGAGGCAGTGACAGATCTAGAAATTTAATGTTGTGAGGGCAATACATACATATAAATTCGTTAAAAAAAAATTAACATAAACTATTAGAAATTATGAAATTTTTTTACCAAATCGGACATAAGTGAAAGCAATTTTTACCAAATGGGCCATCAAAAACCATACTTTTACTACTCAAGTGAGGGCATTTAACAATGTGAGATACAAGTGAGGGCATTTTTTACCAAAGAAATCATAAAAGAACCACATACTTTTACGACTCAAATTTTTTTCTAATCATTTTTTCCAAAGTCAAGTGAGGGCACTCGGCAAGTGCCCTCATACACTACAACCTGTATCCGTCCCTTTGTAGAGGTCTCAGGCAAGAAGGGGGTTTAGTGTTAGAGATATGCTTCTTTCGAACATTCTTTGCTTGAGAAAGTGACATGGAGCATGCTTCATGTAACATCCCGCATTCTCACCGGCAGGTAATGGCACCTCCAAACAACCTAAGAAAACTCAAGAATATTCTCTTGTTTAGAAAGGGATTTTGCGCGCGAGAGACCAGGTCAAAAATGGTTTCCAATTTCGTATTGGTAATGACTTATCCTATGTTTGGTATTTTTATTAGACTAGCACATGCCCACGAGACGCACCGTTTATTATATATATCGTTTCCTGACAAATTTGTTTCTGCTTTTTTCCAAAAAAATTGAGGGAGCCATGGCTCCTCTATGTCACCACTAAGTTCTGCCCCTGGATGCAATAGCTTAATTCTCTCACTCTATGCCTTCTTCTGTTGGGCACGTTGATGATGGTTGGGCCTGAAACAACAACAATACATGTATTTATAAAGTCAAGGATGCATATCTAGTTGAACTATCAGAATCGTGTTACAGACTTTTCCCATGAGTGGCGTTGGTTGAAAATTCATAAAGACAAAAAAAACCCAGTTTTTTTTAATAGCGTAGCCTCCATGATGCATTGCATATTAATTCTAATAGATTTACCTTGTTACCTCCCTCGCTTGTACGAGGTGCTCGGGTCCGATGGAAGATGTTTTGCCTTGCTTGCGGATTGCCAAATTCCTTAGAATTATGGATACGAGTTGGAGCTTTTTCCCTTGCTGAATACCTTGCACCAAAACTTTGAGTATTGGGTTTGCGTGTAGGTGGTTTCTTCTCATAGCAACAAATTTGCAGCAAGTCTTTGGGGTTCTTGGAATGAAAGAATAATGTCGTCTTGGATGAGGATCAGTTGAGTGTGACGGAAGGTTGGAGGCGCACTTGCCATGACCATGATGGCAGTTAGATATTTAAACCCCAATCTTCTATACATCGGTGGTGCGGTTTTGAGTTGCAGGTGAAGTCCCCTCACAAGGATCACATCAAACTTAATGTGAATGGGAGCTACCGTGATGATAATAGTCCCTGCATGGGTTTCGCATGTGTGTTGCCTGATGAAACTAGCTCTTGGATGGGGTAATTATAGAGATCTTGTTGATGCTTTGGAGGAGGAAAATTTTGAGCCTTTCTGAGCCACTTAGGGGGACATCAAGCGACTTATTGGGCGAGATTGGTTGGTCTCCACTCAGTGGATTTCGAGAGAGTGTGATAAAGCTACTAACCGGTTGGCTAAATCTAGTGTATGCCTTAATAATTCTTGTAGGTTGGGTCTTTGTTGTTTCGGACCATGAGCTTGAAACTCTCTTTATCGGGAGATTCTTTGATAGCTACTTAGTTTTATTTTCCTTATATTTATTTTCTGATGTATCAATTATATGCCCCTAACACTAATACTAACTGTACAACATTAAAAGAATATACGATGTAGGTCAACCAATAAAAAATTATACCCATATGGTCACGGGAAATAAAACCTCAAACGAAGTTGCAGCCGCCGCCAAAACACAACCTATATAGTCACATGCAATAAAGCAAAAACCTGACACCCCTTCAAAAGAACACGACACATAAAAATTCACTTTAATCGACCTTGGTAATGGTCTAACTCAAGATGCTTACAAAGGAGCATAAGAGTGAAGGGAAGTACGTAAATCAAAAGGGCACTGCAATGGCATCACCTTGCCGAGAACATCATGTACTAAAAGCCTAAAATCACGATGTAGAATCCAATCATGCATCTCGCAAATATATATAGGATATAATAGAGAGGAAGGAATGAATGGCATCAGAACTGTTGGGGGAGACAGGGGAGCCCATGGGCCGAGGAGCAAGACACCAAGAGATCTCGACGCCCCATCTTAACCCAAAACCTTAAGGCATTAGGTTTATGGGTCCATCTTCTTATAAAGTCTTCTCCTCACCCAAACTTAACCAATGTGGGACTCCAACTCCGCACTTGAATTCTTAACAATCTCCCCCTCAAGTGCGAGTAACCACCACATTATCATGGCCCCCCTCAGCGGAAGCTTATCACTCTTGCACCGCCGTTCGCTTCACCGCGTCAACGGAACCCGCCGCCTAGCCACACCGCTAGGAAGACTTTCGACACAAGGAGCCGTAACCATGGCCACACCAACCATCGGCTCTGATACCACTTGTTGGGGGAGACAGGGGAGCCCATGGGCCGAGGAGCAAGACACCAAGAGATCTCGACGCCACATCTTAACCCAAAACCTTAAGGCATTAGGTTTATGGGTCCATCTTCTTATAAAGTCTTCTCCTCACCCAAACTTAACCAATGTGGGACTCCAACTCCGCACTTGAATTCTTAACAAGAACCTGCAACCGGTAAAAGTTCCTGCAAAATAACTACTGCAGATTGAGCGACATATCCATCCTAGCGCAAGCTCAAGGGTGATGCAAATCAAATCAACTAGCCTTCAATATAAAAGAAGAAAGCATGCTCTAAAGTCTCTGGTACAACATTGCAAACAGGACAAATAAAACGAACAATCAACCACGCCTACAAAGGCAATCATGAATCAGGACAATCCCCATAACAAGACACCAAAGGAGCTCCTTACAATGAGTACCTCTCCAAAGTTTCTTCCAAAAACCAGGGCCGGTCCTGACATTTTGGAGGCCCTAGGCAAATAATAAAAATGGACCCTTAATAATTTTTTTAAGGAACATTATCTATTTAAATTATTTAGTAAAGTAGGGTAGTTTTTTGAGAAAAGGCAACGGACGTGTGCCCCAGTCAAAAAACCGTGGCCAAAAATCTAAAAAGGCAACGGTTTCTAAGCTGTTGCATAAAAACTTTAGGCCACACTTTAGGAAGCAACTCAAGACAAAGCTGGAGAGTGGAGAATCAGGCTATAAGGTGCATCTTCTTCGGTTATGATCAGCGGAAGTAAAGGCAACAGTTTCAAAGCTGTTGCATAAAAGCTTTAGGCCACACTTTAGAAACCGTAGCCTTTGAGAATTTTTTTTTAGGCCCCTTCATTTTGGAGGCTCTGGGCTGTGGGCCTGCTTGCACAGGCCCAAGGCCGGCCCTGCCAAAAACTAGTAGGGAGGGTCAACAACCACCTTAAAAAGAGGATGACGTTGTGGCCAAAGATTCCTACTGGAAGATATAAGCATATCTCGATCTAGTGGTGTGTCGCCCATCAAGCTCCAAGGGCCAATCAAAAGTATCCTCTTGTTGATGGAGAAAAAAGAGAAAGAGGTTTGCAATTTTTAAAAAAACAGTATTTTAAAACAGTTTTCATTTTCAGTTTTTAAAACTAAAAAACCAAAACAGCTAAAAGATGTTTCCAGTTTCTGTTTTTATTTTTCAGATGTCAGATTTCTAAATGTTGGAAAACATGTCATTCAAACTGTTTTATTCTTCTGAAAACTGTTTTTTAAAATTCTTTCTAGAAACTGTTTTAAAAACTGAAAACTAAAAGTGCAATCAAACAGACCCTTAGTTTATGGTCGTGGATGGTGTTAAGAGAAATAAGCTACAACTTAAGGCCTCAAAAAGAAATTACTTAGGCCCCAAAAAAAATTAGTTACTAACTATTAATTAATTTTAAACAACCAAAGTATAAAAAAATCAGATTTTTTTATTTCCTAAATATTAGCCAACTAAAAAAAGAAGTTAGACTAATATACAAGATAGATTGAATGAGTTAGCTATTTTATCTATTGAAAGTGAAATGTTAGAATTATTTGATTATAAAACTCTGAGAAATGATTTTGCAGCTAAAAATGCTAAGTGATTAATTTATAAATTAATATTTTATGTTAAGTTTCTTAAAAATTCTCTAAAAAAAGGGTGGACCTTTAACATTTTCACGTAAGGCCGTATGTAAACAACCCTGCCTTAGTTTTCAGTTTTTAAAATAGTTTTCAAAAACAATTTTTAAAAACAGTTTTCAGATGAAGAAAATAGTTTAAATAACATGTTTTCCAATATTTAAAAAACTGATATATGAAAAATGAAAACTAAAAACTGAAAACATCTTTAAATGTTTTGGTTTTTAGTTTAAAAATTGAAAATGAGAACTGTTTTCAAAAGCTGTTTTTGAAAACAGGTCGTATCAAACAGGTTTTCAGTTTTTAAAAATTGAAAACTGTTTGAAAAACTGCAAACAAACAGGCCCTAAAACTGCAATCAAACAAGCCCTAAAACAACTTAAAGATGTTTTCAATTTCTATTTTTAGTTTTCAGATATCAGTTTTTTAAATGTTGGAAAATTGGTTATTTAAACTATACTTTCTTCTTCTGAAAACTGTTTTTAAAAATTGTTTTTGCAAACTATTTTAAAAACTGAAAACTGAAACTGAGCGTCCTTTTTTGAAAGTCCTTTACTGACACTGGTCGCGAACATAATTTGTCACTAATTTGTCTTCATAATCAGTTTTAAAAATCAAATAAAACGTAAGTAATATATAATGTTAGATGTTGAATTATAAACTTATCCATGTATTCCCAGCTCTCGCCATAACCCACTTCTTATCAGTCTATTTGAAGCACCACTTAAAGGACTTCTCACTTACTTCAGGAGACACTGGCATACACACCACCAAACCTATAAGAATAGATTATATCGTTCATTTGCAATAACATCTTATTTATTTTAAGCATTTATTAAATCTTCTTATACTCGTGAAGTGTCTCTTTTCTCTGATATTGACTAGAGCGCTAGAGTATCTTCCCCAAGTACTGTTGGGGTTGATTGCAATGTAAGTCCAACATTGCTAATGAAGGAGAAAAAATATCAAGTTATGCATCTTGGAGAAGTCCCACATCGCTTAGATTAGTGAGGGGTGGGAGGGTCCAAGACTATATATAGGGATCTCAAGCTCCTTGTTTCAACACAGCAAAACACCAAAGATGTAGCACCTGAAAACACTTTAAGTTTATATTTGTGTTTTCTTTTTCTCTTATGCTCTTGTTTTAGAGTATTGTGAGATGTAGTTCAAATATTTACTTTGGAGAGTGTGGGTGTACTGGAGTTATGGGGTGGTTGAGAGTGAAGTTTATGTGTTGTAACAATTTTCACATAGTGTTTATTCTCTGGTTGTCGGTTTTGACAACGGCCGTGATTTTGTTTTCTCCAGTTTTGGAGTTTCCACGTTATATTTTTGTGTTGTTGATTGCGCTCCTGATTTATTTTACTTCTTCAGCTGTGTTATTTCCTAACAGTGGTATCAGAGCTTCTGGTTCGATGGATATCACTTGGTGTGATATTGCGAAGGTGCTGAAGAAGTGGTCTGCAGCTGCGATGATGCTGTGATGGAGGAGTTGATGCAATCATGATTACACAAGGTGTTCTGGGCATGAGATTGTCCAGGTGGCACACGAGGATTGGTTGATATAGATGCAAGGTGTGTGGTGATAGCGTGGGGGCATTGGTTGGCATTGATGCAAGATACGTGGTTATGTCGATGGCTGATGAACTTCCGGAGAAAGCCAACATGGAAGTTGCACCATAAATTTTCAGCAAGGTTTCGGCATGTGGAAATTTTTGGAATGGTTTAGTTCCAAGTGAAGAAATTTTTTGGGATGGTTTAGTTCCAAGTGTAGTGTACTCTTTTATGGTGGAGTATGATAATTTAATTTGTCGGTATATAAACAATGAGAATTATGTTTGTCGGTGAAGGCAATGATTGTCGGTATAGACAATGAAGACTGAAGACCATTACAATCAAGGTGGAGATTGTTGGGGTTGATTGCAATGTAAGTCCCACATTGCTAATGAAGGAGAAAAAATATCAAGTTATGCATCTTGGAGAAGTCCCACATCGCTTAGATTAGTGAGGGGTGGGAGGGTCCAAGACTATATATAGGGATCTCAAGCTCCTTGTTTCAACACAGCAAAACACCAAAGATGTAGCACCTGAAAACACTTTAAGTTTATATTTGTGTTTTCTTTTTCTCTTATGCTCTTGTTTTAGAGTATTGTGAGATGTAGTTCAAATATTTACTTTGGAGAGTGTGGGTGTACTGGAGTTATGGGGTGGTTGAGAGTGAAGTTTATGTGTTGTAACAATTTTCACATAGTGTTTATTCTCTGGTTGTCGGTTTTGACAGCGGCCGTGATTTTTTTTTCTCCAGTTTTGGAGTTTCCACGTTATATTTTTGTGTTGTTGATTGCGCTCCTGATTTATTTTACTTCTTCAGCTGTGTTATTTCCTAACAGTGGTATCAGAGCTTCTGGTTCGATGGATATCACTTGGTGTGATATTGCGAAGGTGCTGAAGAAGTGGTCTGCAGCTGCGATGATGCTGTGATGGAGGAGTTGATGCAATCATGATTACACAAGGTGTTCTGGGCATGAGATTGTCCAGGTGGCACACGAGGATTGGTTGATATAGATGCAAGGTGTGTGGTGATAGCGTGGGGGCATTGGTTGGCATTGATGCAAGATACGTGGTTATGTCGATGGCTGATGAACTTCCGGAGAAAGCCAACATGGAAGTTGCACCATAAATTTTCAGCAAGGTTTCGGCATGTGGAAATTTTTGGAATGGTTTAGTTCCAAGTGAAGAAATTTTTTGGGATGGTTTAGTTCCAAGTGTAGTGTACTCTTTTATGGTGGAGTATGATAATTTAATTTGTCGGTATATAGACAATGAGAATTATGTTTGTCGGTGAAGGCAATGATTGTCGGTATAGACAATGAAGACTAAAGACCATTACAATCAAGGTGGAGATTGTTGGGGTTGATTGCAATGTAAGTCCCACATTGCTAATGAAGGAGAAAAAATATCAAGTTATGCATCTTGGAGAAGTCCCACATCGCTTAGATTAGTGAGGGGTGGGAGGGTCCAAGACTATATATAGGGATCTCAAGCTCCTTGTTTCAACACACCAAAACACCAAAGATGTAGCACCTGAAAACACTTTAAGTTTATATTTGTGTTTTCTTTTTCTCTTATGCTCTTGTTTAAGAGTATTGTGAGATGTAGTTCAAATATTTACTTTGGAGAGTGTGGGTGTACTGGAGTTATGGGGTGGTTGAGAGTGAAGTTTATGTGTTGTAACAATTTTCACATAGTGTTTATTCTCTAGTTGTCGGTTTTGACAACGGCCGTGATTTTTTCTCCGGTTTTGGAGTTTTCACGTTATATTTTTGTGTTGTTGATTGCGCTCCTGATTTATTTTACTTCTTCAGCTGTGTTATTTCATAACAAGTACTTCCCCTGGCTCAAGGTCAATACCACCACCATCTTAGGCCAAGCTACAACTGAGCACCACCACCGAGTACGACGAGTGAAACACTCTAGATTCCGGGAAGAACATAGCTCATTGCAAAAGCAAAGTGAAAAATTCTCTCAAGCACTCTCTTCATATGCTGGTATTAGGTGTAATGCTGACAACTTCACATATGCTACAGTTCTTGAATATTTTTGCTAATTTGGCTACTGTTGAACTAGAAAAGTAAATTGATGCCCTAATCTTAAAGCTACAGTTGCATTCAGATGCGTTCATAGCCATCACTCTTGGAGATATGTATTTAAAGGTGGAAATATACTGGGTTCCAGCTAATTTTAAGAAGGCACCTAAGAGGGATTATGTGCCTTGGAGTGCTATGATTTGTACATATACATACTTGGAGAAAAACCACGATTTTGCAATCAGTATATTTTGCTTTTTTCTATGTATATTGAGAAGTTTCTATCAAGGATTGAATCTGTCATATGCATATACTCTTTTAAGTCTCTATACTTCAATCAGACCATTATCTCTGCTTTTACATATTGTTGGCGAAGAATGTAAATACATTCTGATTTTGTTCCTATGATCATTCTAAGCTTATCAATTTTGTTCCTGTGTATCAACAATATCTTTAATATGATAGTACTCCTTCATTTATTTTAAGCAATTCAAATACTCGTACTGTTGTTCCTCTAGTTTTACATTTGCATATCATCCAAAGCTAAATGGATGCAAGGAATGGCATATGGAGCTTTCTATTGAAATTATGAGTACCTGACTAATTCTGTTAACATGGGCAGAATTATGATTGGACATGCAGTTCTAGTAATAAGAAAAGAAACAATAGCTTTAAAATTAGGCTTAAATACTCTCTTGGTCCGTGAAATTGTAAAGAGAATCAAACATGGTCCTTGTAAAATTTTCGCATCAAATTAAGTCTATAACAATTTTATTTTAAAATCTAATTGGGTCCAAAGTGTGCCTAAGTCTGATGTGTCGTGAATTTAACATCATCAGCTTTTCCACGTGGATTTTTTTTTTCCTTTTAATTAATAAATATTCCAATTTTTTTTATTCCATCTCATTCCCTAAAACACCAAAACCTAAATCTAATCTTCTCTCACCCAACTGAGAAATCAAACGAAGTAGAACCGACGAAGGAGAAGAGGTAGAAGGCACAAGAAAACTGGCCAGCGACGGAGCAGCAACAACAACCGCAACCGGCCACCGCTATCCTCTCTTCCTCCCTCATCCACGAAGGCTTCACCCGTCGAGCATGAAAGTTGAAGTTTAGGAGTATTAGTCTTATATTTCACGTGTGATTGTAAAATCCTAGAATAAAGGAGTCAGTTAGCAGCACATTAGCATTACGCAGGCTGTTAGTTTCTGTTAACAATTAGTGAGATATTAACAAGTAGTGGGGTCAGTTATGTGTCCTAGTTTTTAACATCTGAAGTTATATTCCGTTTTAGTTTGTAAGCTATTTAATAGCATTTGAGGTTTCATAATAAATTATCAGTTTTTTCCATTTCATATTGGTACCAGAGCTACTATGGGCCTGTTTTTCTGTCACTAAGCTGCAACTTAGAAGAGAATTGAATCAATTGATCAAGGAAGCATGAGCAACGACAAGGTGTCTGCTAAGATCCCCTACTTTGATGGTCACTGGACTGGTGGGCCTCGCTCAGGAGCCCAACCTTAGGCGCGGGACGAAGCCAACACCTTTGGGCCTTTCGTCCCGAGGCCCAACTGGACCACTTGTGCATATAAGAGGCGCGAAGGCCCAACCCCACACCTATAAATAGGGGACGGGTACCAATTGTAAGGGACTCTTAGCTCATTTGGCAATAACAACATTGAAATTCAGTTATATTTTCTCTCTCTAAGCAATTAAGAGCTCATCTCTCTAAAATCTCCGATCACATTCCACACACTCTTGACACTATGCCTTGATTCTATGTTCTTGGCGAGAACATTTGGCGCTGTCTGTGGCGATCGGTAGATTTCAATTCCCGGACTACGTGGAACGTGATTCAATTGCGTGAAGCTCGACTTCTTTGCGGTTTTCTTGGAAGATTGTGATACAGATCCTGCGCGATCCACGATTTGACTGGGAGAAGTTCGATTTTCTGCAAGGATTTGCGTGAGTTTGTGTGGTTGAATTCTCAGCCAGTCAACAAAGACCGATGGAGCCTTCTCGACAACAACAAGGCAAGGAGCTGGAACAAAGCTACATCTCTTCCCCGCGCATTGCGAGGTTGAATCGGCACCTCCGCGCAGAGGCACGCCGTGCTTTAAGCAAAGACTTGCGATTGAGTGTCTTCAAGAACAGTTGCGTTACTATCATCTTCGGCAGTGGAATCAAGAAGAAAATGCAGCTGAGGCCGCTACTGAGGTTAAGCCTTTCTCGGCAGCAGTGCGCAAGGTGACAGTGCCCGACGGTATGACACACCTCGCGTTGGAGGCGTACGACGGGGAAACCAATCCGAAGGATCATTTGCTTCGTTTCAATGCAAGGATGGCAGTAAACGCGGTTTCTGACGCGGTAAAGTGTAGAATATTCCCATCCACGCTCCGAGGAGAAGCTATGGATTGGTTTGTGGCTTTGCCTCAGGGATCCCTAGCCAAGTTCCGCGACTTCTCATCAAAATTCCTTGATCACTTTTCTGCGAGAGCGATCGAGGACCTGTTTGACATGCGGCAGCGGGAGCGTGAAACCTTGGAACAATATACGAAACGATACAGTGCCGCGTCCGTAAGGTTTGAAGAGCTGGAGCCACGCATGTGCGTGTGCGCTTTCAAAGGTGGTTTATCCTGGGGAAAGTTTAAGCGCGAGCTAAGCAGGGAACTGGCAAGTTCAATGATAGAAGTCCGTGCCGGAGCGCAAGAGTACATCCTCGAAGAAGGAATTGAAGCGCACAAAAGGAGGCAAGAGAGGGCGGCGAGCGTAGAGCTGGCGAGAGAACAGGTACAAGAGGAGAAAGCAAATCGTGAGCGAAGGTTTAAAAAAGCTGATCGACCTGTTAAGAAAGGCAAGGGAGAACAACTCAGTCGGCAATCTCGCCGAACAGTTGAGGCGAGCCGGCGAATGAGGCTGAAGGGACGCACAGGTAAGGAGCTAACAAAGTCGCTCTTGGAAGCGGGAGTCGAGGACGTAAGCAAGGAAGGTAAGTGCAGCACGAAGCTAGGACACGAAGTGAGGAATAGGCTCAAATGGTGTGAATACCACAACTTGGAGGGCCACGACACCACCGACTGTTTCACACTCAAGGGTCAAATCAAGCGACTAATCAAGGCGAGACAACCATGGGTGGCGAAGAGAAAGGAAGCTGAGGAAGTTGAAAGCGGCGAAGACGAAGGAACTGTGGAAACAGCTAACATGATCATTGTTGGGGGCCACGGGGGCGACAGCGGTACATCGATAAGGGGGCAAAAACTAACAGGGGAAACACCGCCGATGGAAGTCTGCTCGGCTTGGTTCGAGGACAACCACTCAGACATAATAATGTCGTCCGCAGATTTTGAAGGAGTCGAGACCCATACAGACGATCCCTTAGTGGTAATGGTAAGAATCAGGGGTTTCAACATGAGGAGGGTGTTGTTAGACCAAGGTAGCTCAGCCGATATAATCTACGGGAAAGCATTCGAGCAGCTGGGATTGGAGGACGAAGACCTAAGGCCATACACTGGGAATTTGGTGGGATTCTCAGGAAAGCAAGTTCAAGTGCGCGGTTATGTGGAACTAGACACGGTTTTTGGAGTAGGCGAGGATTCCAAACTTCTGAAGATAAGGTACGTGGTCTTGCAGGTTGCGGCAGCTTATAACGTCATTATAGGGCGGAACACTTTGAATAGCCTTCGTGCAGTTATATCCTCAGCTCACCTCGTGATGAAATACCCGCTACCCTGCGGACGGGTGGGAAGGATAACCATAGATTAGGGAGAAGTGAAGAAATGCCGCGACCGTAGCCTTAACTTGTATGGCCGAGAGAAGGATAATGGTACACACAGGAGTCACGAGAATCGAGGGACTAAGGGCGAGCAGGGACATCTAGCGGCGCAGTACCAAGACGTCGCGGGCGAGTTAGAAGGGCAGGTCGGCGAAAAGTTGGACAGGGGAAAGATGGTAAAGGGGCGAGATAAGGGAAAGAGTAGAGGAATATTGGCGATCGAGCCGAGGCTCACCATGGAGCAAGAACGACGCTTGAGTACGCTGGTAAAAGACAACATCGATTTGTTTGGCGGAGAACAAGGAGGAACCTCTCCCAGGGGGCCACATACATTGGACCAGCTCTTTGGGCAAGCTAATAGAAAGAACAAACAGTGTGAAAGTCACCGAGATACAATAGGATACGAACAGTCAGTGGACGGTAGGAAGAGGCCAAGGTACGCCGAGAGTGAAGATGAGCAACAATGGTTCCCTTCCTCCTACGGCGAGGAATTTGGGCCGGGCGACGAGAATGAGGTGCTAGGTGTAATACTCTAATCAAGGAAGCAACCAGAAAGTTAGGACTAAAAATAAAGATGCACTCTTTTTCTCCGACACGGGATTTTTTTAACGAGGCATCCCTCGGTGTAAAAATTTAAACAAATCAAATACAAAAGGATATTCTTAGCAATACTCCTAGCTATCGAACTGAGACGGCAGCCCGGTGGGAAAAATTCCCTGAAGGTGGCAATCCCAACACGACCTTGATGTCTGGGGATCGCTCCGGAAGGTCCGGCGTGTAACACCCCGATTTCGGTGGCGTCACTTTAGTAACCAAAATAAACCTAATGCGGAAAAACGTGAATATTTTTTTTTCGATATAATAACTAAGACAAGACTGAATTAAATAAAACCCAAATGCGAAAAGCAATAAAACTATTATACAATATATATTTACAGCCCCCGCTGTAAGTACCCAACCTCGTCACGAGTAACCTCCAGTGACGGAAAGTAGTAGAAAAGAACGCCCGTAGGCAAAAGGTATAATCCAAAAGAAAGGTTAGGTGTCTGCAACACTGTCCCTCAAAATAAGAATAAGTCAGCCCAGATGGCCTAAAACAAGACCTCTTAAGTCCAACCAACTCTCTGTGATTCCCGTAAAGGAACCACACAAAAAGCTATAGGTGGGAAACTACCATGTCCCCAAAGAAAACAAATGATGTTCAGAGCTAAGACTCTACTCCTACACTAATCCCATCTCGAGGAGCTCACACCAGCACTAAAACCTACATGCTAGCATGATTGTCGTCCGAATTCGAAATCCAGAACGACCTAGTCTATGTACACCATCCGTCCTCCTCTCGCTATCGCGATGCGCTCCTGTTCCAGCATCCCAACTCTAGTTTCCCCCGAAGGGTGAACCGTCGTGAACCAGTCCGCCAAAGACATCTGACAAAGGGCGTTTGTCCGCCAAAGCACACACAGAAGACGCGAGGGTCAACTCCAAAGAATTACATAAATAATAGCACCAATAGATATAGATAAGAGAATAGCCACTTAGGCTTATAGCTAGGGATAACATCCTAGGGTTGCATATTCCATAATGAACTTAACAGCAATAATAACAATTAACATGTTCCAAATAGGATTAACAAATAACAATCACACTCGACAACTAAATCAGTATGCATGAATGCAGGATGATTAGTCAAACAACGTCTCCGACTCTCACTCGACACGTCGCCACGTGTTCTAGGTAAATTAAATTCACTAAAAGCTTACCCTAAGGTAAAGTCGATTCTGCGACAAAAGACACTTCTTCACATCAACATAGTAACTCATGATGATCTCCGGATCATCCGACTCATCTCAATCCGATGGTCACAACTGCTCAACAAGCAAAGAGTATCACCTACTCGGAAACTACCGGTTTCCCGGACTTATCCCCAGGATAGCCCAACAATTAGGCATGTCAAGTCGATCCAACCCCTTGGGTTGAACATACGGACTCGCACACGCAACTCCCACAATTAGGCATGTCGAGTCGATCCAACCCATCGGGATGGACATACGGACTCGCACACGCAACAAATGACAACGCCAAGTCGGTTCACTCAAAGGAGTCGAACATACGGACATTGCGCGTGTCCAATGACTATCGCCGAATCGATCCAATCCATCGGATTGAACATACGGATCCGCGCGTGTCGAAAAGTTGTCGCTGAATCGATCCAATCCCTCGGATTGAACATACGGATTCACGCGAGGTAAAATGGCAATCGCTGAATCGATCCAATCCATCGGATTGAACATACGGACTCACGCGTGCCTGAATGACTACCGCCGAATCGATCCAATCCATCGGATTGTATATACGGATTCGCGCGTGTCAACAATTATTGCCGAATCGGCCCAACCGTCGGGTTTGGACATACGGATTCGCGCCGCAAAGTCGAAGATACACCCAACAACATAGCTGCTCCAACAGCACAACCCCAATAGCTGCTCCAACAGCACAACAACAAACGCTGCTCCAACAGCACCACAACATCTACATTCTCGAAGCCCCTCAACTTTCTCAATACTGGGATCCGACGACACTTCTCGTTTTCCAAAACTATGATTTGCATCCAAAGCTTCCTTCCGAGATTATTACCATTACTTAAAGATTTAGAGGTTGTTTAATGTCTTATGAGTTTTCTTTACAAAATAATTATCCTTTTAGTCTTATCGCAAATCCTATAAGTTCTCGGGATCTCCTAATCCCCAAAGACTCCAGAGAATGTCTCGATCCATAAACATCATAACAAGGCCCGAATCTCATTCGTCCTTTCAAGCTTCCTCAAAACTCTCAAAATAAAATCGGCATGACCTGCCCGCTTTTCTCACCGTTCAGAAACTCAGATTCCAGTACAGAGCATATTCAATTCATCACAATCAACAACATGTCATATATCGATAAATCGCATCATAAACACTTAGCACTTAGCATATAAAGCATGCACCACACATCCTAGATTACCCACATAACACATAGCATGTAGGTCAATCTCAAAAACATTCAGTAGATGAATCATCTACATTGTCAGCCGAAGCCTCAGAAAACATTTTCCAATCACACACAATTCTAGTGCATAAACAGTAAACAATGTCGAAACATCGACCCTAAGCATTAACTAGAGATTCAGTGAGAAGCCCTTACCTGTAGATTCTCCAGGACGATCTCCTAACACTTGTTCACAATCAAAGGCTTGCTCCTTTGGGAATTCCACAAAATTACCTTTAGAGCAAAACCACAGAAATACTATCAGAATCTATCGAAAACTAAGCTATCGATACTTACTAAGGTTACTCGAAGTAATCTATACTCTAAGGTACGATAATCTAGCGCGAAAAGACAAGTTTCCGGAAAAGGAAATTTTCCCCTTCCTCCCCTATAGGGCTCGGCTACTTTTCACAATTGTGGGGCTCGATTTTTCTTCGATCAAACTTGGTTCCTATGCTTTCATTAGCCGTAACTAAGGGTATTCTGAACTCGGAAAAATTATCGGATCAAAAACTGTCGCAGGGGTATTTTGGTCATGATTTTTAACTTAGAAATTTCAAAACTGAAATCCCAAAAACCAAATTTTGCAGGGACGTTACTAACGACGTTTATGACAACTAATCCTACTAACACTAAGCTAAGGCGATAGTTTTTAGCCTAAAGGTTGAAGCTTTACCTCAAAAACTCCAAAAATGGGTATTTAAGGCTAAAATTGATTCCGGCGGAATTCCGGCGACATAACGGAAAATCTAATCCGGCAGAAGTGATCTTGGGCACATATAGAAGAGGTTTAGAATCAGAAATGAAAGATTCAGGATAGTTTTGCAAAAAACCCATAAACTATCCGCTCAGAAAACTCTACAGAAAAGCTATGGAAAAAGCGATCGGAGGTAAGGATTAGCGACTATACCTCGAAGCCTTGAAGTAGCAACTAACGGATCAACGATCAAGCAAGTAATGAAGAAAATTCTTCTTCCTTCTCCCTTGGATGAACTCGCGGCCTTGAGGAGAGAAAATGGAGGAAAATTTGAGTTTTTCTTCCTTTCTTTGCTATATATAAAGGTTGGAAATTCGCGGGAAAATGAAAGTTTCGCGAATCTGATTTTTCCGGCGTCATTCTCCGGGAATTCTAAGATAGGTTTTGGCGAAAGAATTCCAAAACTAAAATGAGGTCTTTTTGTATTTTTGGCAACTAAAGCATAGTCGGTATAAAACTATTTTACCCGATAAGTTGCTTTTTGCATCGGATGTCGGAATGGAAAACTTCCTTCGGAAGAAAGATTGAAATCATCAAGAGAAATGGGTGTACGCGTGTAGAATCTTCATTTGAAGCTCTGAATAGAAAAAGTCTTCATTGTCGAGAAATTCTAGGGTTTTGAAATACCAGGGATTCGGTTTCGGCAAACTTCCGATGATTGGAATCGGACGTTCGTAGATTCTAGAGTTTCGCCTCGAAACGATTGTGATATATGGAAAAAGAGAAGTTCTAACATTTCTCTGAAGATTTTTGGAATTAACTTCCGTCGTGCCTAAAAGTGAAAATTAGCTATATACTAGGGTTTCTGACCTAGGTTTAAGCGTAAAACGATCGTGCTATAACTTTTATCGACTTCAATACGAACCTCAGACTTTTCCTGAACTTTCTCCTTCATAAATTTATTTCATTTGGTAAACTCTAGTTCAGGTTTCCCTTCACAATACATCAACCCTAATCGTAAATGGAAATCTCTTCCACTGATCCTAAGCTTAAAATCTTGGGTCTTACACGGCGCTTACCGTAGCCCATGCAGGCGACGTGTGCGGATGAGCTTCCCGTCGCCACTAGTTGGCGGCGTGCGTGAATAAAGCTCCTTATCCAAAGAACCTCCCCGAAATTTGGGCGAGTCAAGTCTTCCTGAAACGCGGGAAGCACTTTTAACTAGGCTAAAAGTCTGGGTAAACCCATATGGCCATTGGGCCCCCAGCGTTGTAAGTCCCCACCTAATAATGCTGGAGGGGCCGCACCTGCTCTTACGGGAAATATTGGTGCAAACGAAAGCCTTGGTAAAATACTGAGCAAAAGTCCTAGTTATGTGTAGCACACTCTCGAAAAATTACTCACACGGAACCGGGAGGCTATCGCTGAAAACACGTGCTAGACAACGACGAACAAAAGGCGGAGATAAGTCGCGGGCCGCTCGCCTCGCCCACATAATTACCTTTTGTTCATTTAAATGTTCATTTCTTCCTTCATTTATTTGTTTACGTCGTTATGATTTCCTAACTCAATTATTTGTTTGCTCGCATGATCTTATTAGTGCACGACAAAACAATTCGGGACACAAACTTTTATTCAAATACTCGACTTAGTACATTTAGAAGGGAGGGTCTCTCTTCATTCTCCTACATTCTTTGCGCTGCTCTGTTCTCTTGAGCTCCAACCGGTGTTGCTTGTACCCCAAGTTACAGAGTTTCCGGCTTAACTCCTCCTTCTTAGGACCTTCTTCTACCGCCTCCAGAGCTGTTAGTCAAGTCGTAGACATTGGGATCTTTTGGATGCCTGACGTTGATGAAGAGATCTTCATCAAAAGCTTTTTTCCTGAGCTCTTTCAAACAAACGATGTAACATGCCATTTACTGTGGCGTTTGATGTTTGAAAGAAAAATGTAGTTTGATGTTTCAGGAAGATGAGGAGATATGAGCTTTACTCGGCGGTTAAACTCCATTTATAGCTTCAGTTTTATCTCCGGAGAGTTAATAATGAAGCAGTTTTACGAGGAGTTTGCCTTGAAAGGAGGTGCAATTTGTGTTGAAAGGCTTAAATGCCCAAGGACGGTGGTCAGCGATAGACTGTTGGATTTAAGGAACATGTTCAAGGCAGTTATAATAAAAAAAAAAAAGAAGAGGAAGAGAGAAGAGCGCGAAAGATTCTCATTCAAAAAGTAAGAGGATGAGGCATTAATACAACAAAAGTTATTAACATTTTCATGGTCGTTCTACATCTTCGTTTGATAGGAAATGCTCGGCAGAGAAGCCTGGAGGGTCGGGGTCCCCAATTAGCCCTGCAGGAGTCACCTTTTTGAACTCCCCCATCTGGCTTAGATCAATCCGAGGATGGAGATGCTCGATTTGAGCCTTGGCGAGGAAAATACCTCGGCCGCGTTCGAAAAGGGCAGCGGTAACAGCTTCGGACCTGATTTTCGCCTCTAAAGCTTCTGCGTCGAAAGGGGTCGGGGGCTTCGCCAGGGACAAGGCCTCGTCTTTCTTTGCCAGTTCCTCGTCTTTCTTCGCCAGCTCATCAGCTTTCCTCACCAATTCATTGTCTTTTCTTGTCAGTTCAGAGCGGAGATTCTCAAGGTCAGCGTCCATCGAAGCTAATAGATCTGCCCTCGCATTTGATTCCAGCCGCACTTCTTGCTGCAGTTCGGAAAGTTTCATCTCGAATTCAGAAATCTTCCTATCACGGAACTCCAAGCTGACTTCGGCACGAGAGGACTGCTCGTTTAGCTCTTTGGAAAAGGAAGTCTCCTTGGCGAACAACTGAGCAGTAAGTGCCTCATGTTCCTTGGCATGTTGGGCGTTGAGGGTGTGGAGGCGAGATACCTCAGATCGCAACGCGTCAGCGTCTCGGGCGGAGTGACTATAGCAGTGAAAAGTGTAACGCCCCGATTTCGGTGGCGTCACTTTAGTAACCAAAAAGAAACTTAATGCGGAAAAACGTGAATATTTTTTTTGATAATGGAATAATAACTGAAAGAAATGAAACTCAACAATAAAAGATAAACAGAGCTAATATACAATATAAAATACAGCCCCCTCTGTAAGTAGCAACCTCGTCACGAGTAACCTCCAGTGACGGAAAGAAAAGTGTAACGCCCGTAGGCAATATGAACAGACAAAATAAAAAGGTAAAGTGTCTGCAACACAAACCTTCAAAGATAAGAATAAGCTGGCCCATCGGCCTAAAACAAGACCTCCTAAGTCCAACTAACTCTCTGTGATTCCCGTAAAGAAACCACACAAAAAGCTATAGGCGGGAAACTACCCTGTCCCCAAAGAAACAAATGATGTTCAGAGCTAAGACTCTACTCCTACACTAATCCTATCTCGAGGAGCTCAAACCAGCACTAAAACCTACATGCTAGCATGATCGTCGTCTGAATCTGAATCCAGAACGACCAAGTCTACAAACACTATCCGTCCTCCCCTCGCAACCGCAATGCGCTCCGGTGCTGGACTCACGGGCTTTGGGCCCGAACCATGATCATCAATGATAGTAACGGTGGGTGTGCTGGACTCTGATGAATGCACTCCCACAGGCTCCTCCTCGGAGGGGTCCTCATCATCCGAAGACGACGGTGGCGGTGGTGCTCCCACTCCTGGTCCGCAATGCACTCCTGGCGGCAAGTTGAAGCTGACAGTGCTCCTCCTCAGTACTCCTTCCATCAAGTGTCCTACTCTGTCTACCCTATCCTCCATGATCCTCCCCGAGTACGTCGCGCGATGGCTAGCGGGGTCTACCACCCACGCGCCGGGGTCATCCTGGTCTATCATCTCGTATCTAGTCCCCCCCGAAGGGTGGACCATCGTGAACCAATCCGCTAAAGACATCTGGCAATGGGCGTAGTCCGCCAAAACACACACAGAAGACGCGAGGGTCAACTCCAAAGAATTATATAATTAATATCACCGATAGATACAGATAAGAGAATAGCCACTTAGGCTTATAGCTAGGGATAACATCCTAGGGTTGCATATTCCACAATGAATATAAACGATAATAAATCACAGTTAACATGCATCAAATAGAATTAACAAGTATCAGACACACTCAGCAACTAAGTCAGTATGCATGTTGCATGAGATGCAAATGACGGTTAACCCGGTTAACCAAATGCATTCCGGAACAGATGGACATCAACGGATCAGCCCTAACACCAGCCACGGTGGGACCATTTCGGCCCGCGTGCCTCTTACTACAACAACAACGGTAGTCAGATCAGCAGTAAACCCGAAGGTCTGCCATTTCGGTCTGCTACTAAGAGTCGTCTACAAACGCTCTTACGCGGAAATCCGGTCTTATGACCATTTTGGAATCCACCGAGGTCCGAAGTCCGTCTCGTGTTAATACCTCATTAATGGTGCATGAATGCGAAATGATTAGCCAAACAACGTCTCCGACCTCACTCGACACGTCGCCACGTGTTCTAGTTAATTAATGTCTCTAAAAGCTTACCCTAAGGTAAAGTCGATTCTGCGACAAAATACACTTCTTCACAACAACACATAACTCATGATGATCTCCAAATCAACCGACTCATCTCCATCCGATGGTCACAACTGCTCAACGAGCAAAGAGTATCACATACTCGGAAACTACCTGTTTCCCGGACTTATCCCCCGGATAGCCCAACAACACAACTGCTCCCAGAGCACAAGAGTATCAACATACTCAGAACTTATACTTTTCTCAACACTTGGATCCGACGACTCTTCTCGTTTTCCAAAATTAAGCTTTGCATCCTAAGCTTTCTTCGAGATTGTTATCATTATTTAAAGGTTTAGAGGTTGTTTAATGACTTATGAATTTTTCCTTATAAAATAGATTCCATTTTGTCTTATCGCAAATCTTATAAGTTTAAGGATCTCCTAATCCCAAATAACTTTCAGAGAATGTCTCGATCCACTAACACAAGACAAGGCCCGAAACTCCGTTCGTCCTATCAAACTTTCTTAAACTCTCAAAATAAAATCGGCATGACCTGCCCGCTATTCTCACTCCTCAGAATCACAGATATCAGTGCAAGGACATAATTAAATCAGCACAATCAACAAACATGTCATATATCAACACATTCTAAAATAACCACGTAGCACTTAGCATATAAAACATGCATCACACATCCTAGATTACCCACTTAGCACGTACCATGTAATTCAATCTCAAAAACATTCAGTAGATGAATCATCTACATTGTCAGCCGAAGCCTCAGAAAACATTTTTCCAATCAAACACAAACAAGTCCATAAACAGTAAAACAAAGTCGAAAGCATTGACCCTAAGCATTAACTAAGGATTCAGTGAGAAGCCCTCACCTGAAGATTCTCCAGGGTTCCCGTCTAGCGTTCCTTCACAATCAATGCCTTGCTCTTCAGGAAATTCCTCAAAAGCACCTTTAGAGCAAAACCACAGAAATCAATCACAATGAGTCAGAAACTCAGCAAACAATAGGTACTAGGGTTACTCGAACTAGTATATACTCCGAGGTACGATAATCTAGCGCGAAAGGACAAGTTTTCGAAAAAGGAATTTTCCTCCCTCCCCCTTAGGGTGCTCGGCCACTATAGGTAATTAGGTGGGCCGATTTTTCTTCGATCAAACTTGGTTCCTAGGTTATTATTAGTCGTAACTAAGGGTATTCTAAACTCGGAAAAATTATCGGATCGAAAACTGTCGCAGGGGTATTTTGGTCAACATATTTAGCTCAGAATTTCAAAACTGAAATTTCGAAAAACAAATTGGATGGGGACGTCACCAACGACGTTTGTGACAACTAATCCTACTAGCACTAAGCTAAGGCGATAGTTTTCAGCCCAAAGGACGAAGCTTTGCCCCAAAATGGGTATTTTAAGCAGAATTGAAACTCGACGGTAGTTTTTCGAGAATCGGCGCAGTATTATTAGCTAAACATACTCAGGAGAACGTAGGGAAGATGTTTAGAATAAAAAATGAAGTTATCAGGATAGTTTTGCAAAAACCTCAAAACTATGAGCACAGAAAGACATAGAGAAAAGCTATGGAAAAGACGATAAGAGGTAAGGATTAGCGACTATACCTCGATACCTTCAAGCAGCAACTGTCGAATCAACGATCAAGCAAGAAATGAACAAAATCTTCTCTTCTCCCTCCTCTAGCAAACTCGCGGCCTTGATGAAGAAAATGGGTAAGATTTTTGTGTTTTTTCTCATTTCTTGGCTATATATAGAGGTTGGAAAAACGCGGGAAAATGAAATTTTTGCGAATCTGATTTTTCCGGCTTCATTCTCCGTGAATTCTAAGATAGGTTTTGGCGAAAGAATTCCAAAACTAAAAAGAGGTTTCCTTGTATTTTAGGTGCCTAATGCAAAGTCGGTGTAAAACTATTTTACCCGATAAGTTACTTTTTGCATCGAATGTCGGAAGAGAAAACTTCCTTCTGAAGAAAGATTGAAATCATCAAGAGAAATGAGTGTATGCGTGTAGAATCTTCATTTGAAGCTCTGAATAGAAAAAGTCTTCATCGTCGGTTGATTCTAGGGTTTTGAACTATCAGGGTTTTAGTTTCGGCAAACTTCCGAAGATTGGAATCGGACGTTCGTAGATCCTAGGGTTTCGCCTTGAAACGCTTGTTATATAAGGAATAAGAGAAGTTCTAACATTTCTCTGAAGAATTTTGGAATTAATTTCCATCGTGACTTTAAGTGCAAACTAGCTATTTACTAGGGTTTCTGACGTAGGTTTAAGCGTATATCGATCGTGCTATACCTTTTATCGATTCTGGTACAATCCTTAGACTTTTCCTGAACTTTCCCCTTCATAATTTTATTTCATTTGGTAAGCTCTTGTTCAGGTTTTCCTTCACGATACATCAACCCTAATCGTGAATAGGATTCTATTTACTTGGCATAAGTTTAAAAACTTGGGTCTTACAAAAAGCGTGGAGAACCGTCGCCAACGCGCCTTCGGACACTCTGCATAATCCGTGCTCTTGAACCCTCTCATTCATCTTAGCCACCTGGACATGCGTAAGGGATATGGAGTATGGCAATCCTCGACTCTCAGAGCTCGAAGAGGGAGCATTCGGCGGCGGCGGAGGAGTTTCGCCGGCCGGTGCCGCGCCTTGACCAAGGGACGGCGGGACAACTGTTGGCTGGGAGCAGGACCTATCCACGGATTTACTTTGAGAATTTGGAGGGGGAACCGGCATCACCCGCGAAGATTCGCCAGGGCAGGCTAAGCTGTTGGAAGGCTGTAGCTTTTTTAGGGAAGGGCGATGAGATTCCTCGCCAAGAGGTCGCTTCTCACCCGCCTGGATTTTCGGCATGGATGCCTTGTCACCGTTCATATTTACTCGGGGAGGAAAGGAAAAAAATTTCTGATTCTGGAACAAACCTAAGATCTCCCCACTGACTTTGTGCATTTCTCCTGGGATAAAAAGAGTGAGGGTGAGGTAGGTAAAAAAAAAAAGAGAAAGAAAATAAAACGTAAAGTAGAAGAAAGGAAGAAAAGTTCACAATCACGCGGGCACAATCCGAAACCGGAAGTTTGGCTAAGAAGCTGATAACTGCTTTATTAACAGAATTTAAGGAGTCTTCGGGCGGGTCTATCACCTAGTGTACTTCTCGGGTCCAGTAAAGCGGGAATCGGGCAACCCTGTCTCTATGAGTAAAAACCTCAGGATATTCATGGGAAACCACAACTTTGAAGAACTTCCGAGCCATGTCGACAGTAATGTTGGGCCAAAAAGGGTTGAAGTGTTGCCGACCGGTCCTGGCTTCCAGAGCAACCTAACTACGCGAGGAAGGGGGCTGGACAGGCACGTGGTAGAAGTAGAAGAATTGGGAAGGTTCAGGCTCTTGCTGAATTGCGTCACACAGAATTTCGAAGCAACGCAAGAAGGCCAAGCTGTTGGGATGAAGTTGGCTAGGGGCGACGTTGATGCTCTAGAGAACTGAACAAATGAAGGGGAAAAGGGAAATTTGATTTTCAAGCTTGTGAACATATACTCGTAGGTATAAAAGAAGTGAGGGGCACCCACGAAGCGATCCGAGGGGTGAAGCCAAGGGCGTTCAGTGGGCGAACAAGCGCTAAAGCGCATGAGACTGTCAAGGGGCTTTTCGTGGCAGAATCCGCTAGATTTTGAGGAAATCTCCCAAATGGACGATTCCTGCTCTATGCTGGATTGCTGATTGGGCATTGTTCCGCCGGGAAGAGCTACCTGGATAGGGGCCTTCAGGGATTCCCGGGTTTTTATCCGGAAATAAGCAATGTCTTTTTATTCAAGAGGAGCGCCCCCTGGAGGAGGAACATATCGAAGGGGAGTAGCGACGGTAACGTCACGATTGGAGTTCTTGGTCTGACGTTTCGGCATCTTTACAACAAAATGGTGAAGTGTGGGGCTCACAGTGGCAATTGGAAGGGAGCAAAAGTAGAAGACTAAAGATTTGAGCTTTCTGAGAAGGTTAGGATTTATGAAGGAATGGTTCTAGAAGCGGGAGGTAACGTGTCAAGGGTAGGGGCATGAAGAAGGGGATCGTGCCCCATGACTTCAGGAAAAGACGTAAGAGTGGTTGCGAGATTTTGGGAAGTGGGAAGGATGCATTAAGAGAAAAGTTGTAACCGTGGACGTTGATTGGCTCAAATTCAAACTGACAGGTTCTGGAACGATCTGAAAAGACGTTTCGAAAGTGGTAGTTGAGATTCAGTGGATTTGCTGACTTAAAAACTACTTCAGGGCGCAACGCGTGGCGAACGCACGACACCCGTCAAAGTCTCGTGATTTAGGGCACGTGCGCGATGCTAGCAAGGCGAGCAGGTCAAGTATCGTCGCCCTGGGAAAAGGGAACTAACCGAAGGTAGAGTTGCGGAAGAAGGAGCAGAAGGCAGAGCTAGAAGTTCGAAGGAACAAGTAGAGAAAGTCGGCACGAAAATCAGGAGCGAGTGAGAAACAGTCGACAGGGAGAGGGGAAGACGTGGGGAAGAGAATTTAAGGGATGATGAAAAAAAAAGTGGGAGATCGTGCCCCATCATTACAAAAGTGGGGTGGTTAGTAGAAGAAATGACGTGGACTCCGAGGAGTGGGGTGATGCGTTGAGTAAAAGATCACAACCGTGGATATCAAGATGGTTCGGATTCAAAATGACAAGTTTTAGATGTGACGCGAAAGGACACCCCCAAATTGATGGTTGGGGTTCCGGAAAAACCTGACACACGCAAAAAGGTCATGATTCGGATTGCGCACGTGACTGGACCAGGGCGAGCGGGTCGAACGTCCTTCTCAAGAGTGTACTTGTGGACTCAAATCACCGCCAGGAAATCGAGGCACAAGATGTAGAAAATCAGGCGTAAACAGGCCATGTTGGCCATAGGTTTCTTTCTTTTTTAAGCATCAGTCTCTAGGCTTAGTCGATTTCTTTAAGGGTTATCGCCTCCTTTTTCATTTAAAGACACACTCAGCTCTCATTCTTCGAGCTCGGTATCTTGTGGACTTGTGGACTGGGCGAGGCCCCAGTGTCCCTCGCCCAGGAGCCCAGCCCTAGGCGCGGGACGAAGCCAACACCTTTGGGCCTTTCGTCCCGAGGCCCAACTGGCCCACTTATGCATATAAGAGGCGCGAAGGCCCAACCCCACACCTATAAATAGGGGACGAGTACCAATTGTAAGGGACTCTTAGCTCATTTGGCAATAACAACATTGAAATTTAGTTATATTTTCTCTCTCTAAGCAGTTAAGAGCTCATCTCCCGCTTCAATGAAGTCCCGCACCTTCACGAAGTCTCACGCTTCAGTGAAGTTTCACGCCTCCGCAAAGTCTCCCGCTTCAGCGAAGGTTCCCGTCTCCACGAGGTCTCCCGCCTCAGTGAAGTTTTTGCTTTCACGAAGTCTCACGCTTCAGTGAATTTGCACCCTTTCACGAAGTCTCACGCTTCAGTGAAGTTTCTCGGCTCATCCTTTGGATGGCTAAATAAACTGCTCAAAGAGCGAAGGAGTACCAATGTACTTGGAAACTTATAGTTCCCCGGCTTATCCTTTAGATAGCCAAATGTAACACCCTGATTTCGGTGGCGTCACTTTAGTTACCAAAAAGAAATTTAAAGCGGAAAAAAAACGTTAATATTTTTTTTTCGATCGATATTTGTTTTAAGTAAATAAAGACTTGTCGAATTAAAGAAGTATCGACGAAAGATAAACATGTCTAATATACAGATATATATACAATCCCCACAGTAAGTAACATGCCACGTCACGAGTGACCTCTAGTGACGGAAAAGTGGTGCCTGACGGCAAATATGTACAGACAAAATATAAGGTCAGTATTCTGAATACAGTCCTCCAAACGAAAGTAGGTCAGCCCAAAACAGCCCGAAGACCTCCTAGTCCGACCAACTCCCTGTGACTCCCGTAAAGAGAACCACACAAAAAGCTTAAGGTCGGGGACCTACCCTGTCCCAAAATGAGAAAACTGAAGATCAGAGCCACAACGCTACTCCTACCCTAATCCTGTCTAGAGGAGCACACCACAGCACTTCCAGCTACGCATCACCAAGATCGTCGTCTGAATCTGAATCCAAGACGACTAGGTCTATGACTGCATCTGTCTCCACAGCTGTTACGACAGGTACTGTACTCGATCTCAAATCGACAGCAGCCACGACGGTGGGTGAACTAGAGTCAGATGAAGTCCCTCCTACGGGAAACTCCTCCGAAGGGTCCTCCTCATCCTCAGGCGACGGTGGTGGTGGTACTACAACTCCAGGGTCATAGTGTACGCCCGGTGGTAGGTTGAAGCTGACGGTGTAGCGTCTCAAAACTCCTTGCGTCAAGTTTCCCATTCTGTCGACGCGGTCCTCCATTATTCGCCCCGAATAAATAGCACGGTGACCGGCGGGGTCGACCACCCATGAGCCCGGGGTGTCCGTATCCAACAACTCGAACCTAGTCCCCCCCGAAGGGACGACCATCTCGAACCAGTCGGCCATCGACATCTGACAATAAAGGGCATACATAGCCCCCCATACACAGGTAGCACGCGCAAGGGTCAACTCAAAGAATTACATAATAGTACATCCAATAGGTAAAGTTTAAGTAGTAGCCACATAGGCTTATATGTAGATGACAACATTATAACTTTTATATTCTTCCAAAGGAAATAATAACATTTGTTGGCAAACAACATATATCAAGTAAGATTAACAAGTACCATTTACATTCGACAGCAAAATCAGCATGAATGGTGCATGAATGCAAATGCTAAGGAACAAGATGCAATCCGGAGGGATGGGCACCAACGAGTCAGCCCTAACACCGGCCAAGGTGGGACCATTTCTGCTCTGGCGTCTCTTATACCAAACAAAATGTAGTCAGATCAGCAGTGAACCCGTAGGTCTGCCATTACCGTCTGCTACTAAGAATCACCGTAGTGTTCTTATATGGAAATCCGGGTCTTATGACCATTTTGGAATCCATCGAGGCCCGACATACTGCCGTATATTAACCTCAAAATGAGTGCATGAATGCAAAGTGATTAGCCAAACAACGTCTCTGACCTCACTCGTCACGTCGTCACGTGTTCTAGCTAACTTATTGTCTCTAAAAAGAATACCCTAAGGTAAAAGTCGATTCTACGACAAAAGACAATTAAATATCAAAAAGAGTGCAATCACTCGTGATAACTTCTCGAGTTATCTGACTCATCTCCATCCGACGGTCAAAATCTGCTCAGCGAGCGAAGAGTACCAATGTACTTGGAAACTTTTAGTTCCCGGACTTATCTTTTAGATAGTCAAACAACAAATCTGCTCATCGAGCGAAAGAGCATCAAAGTACTCAGAAACTTATTAATTTCCCCGGCTTATCTTTTAGATAGCCAAACAACAAACTGCTCATCGAGCAAAGAGTATAAAATACTCAGAAACTTATTAGTTTTCCCTAAATCTTGGATTCGGAGACACTTCTCATTTTCCAAAACCAATGTTCAATTCCTAAGCTCTTATTTGAGATTGTGATCATTATTTAAAGGTTTAGAGGTTGTTTTATGTCTTATGAATTTTCCTTGTAAAAACAGTTTCCATTTAGTTTTTATCTCTAATCTTATGAGTTTAAAAGATCCCATAATCCCAAGTAATTCCCAGAGAAGGTCTCGATCCATCAAAACAATAACAAGGCCCGAAACTCTGTTCGTCCCGTCAAAATTTCTCAAAATCTCAAAATAAGTTCTGGCATAATTGCCCGTTTGTCCTCTCTGACGTACAACCGATATATGTGTAACTTCACAATCAAAGTAACGCAATCCAACAGTCATGGCACATATATCAACACATCATAAAATAACCATTTTAGCACATAGCATGTGAGTCAATATCAACACATCCTAGGTTAACCATTTAGCACATAGCATGTGAATCAATCTCAATCAATTCAAGCAATAAATGATTATCAATTGTCAGCCGAAGCCTGAGAAAACATTTTTCCCAGTCAAACACAATCAAGTGCATAAACAATAAATCAAGACGAATTCGTCGACACCTAAATCATTATCTAGTATTCAGTGAGAAGCCCTCACCTGTAGGTTCTCCAGCTTGTTCCTCAAAACCACCTTCACGATCTTCCTCTCGAACTCCACAAAGTTCCTCAAACGAACCTTAGAGCAAATTCACAGAAATCAATCACAATGAGTCAGAAACTCAGCAAACAATAGATACTAGGGTTACAAGAAGCATTATAAACTTCGAAGTACGATAATCTAACGCGTTAAGACAAGTTTTTGAAAAACGAAATTTTCCTCCCCCCCTAGGAGTGCTCTCGGCCACACATCATAAATGTGTGTGTCGATTTTTCTTCGATCAAACTTGGTTCCTAGGTTATCATTAGCCGTAACTAAGGCGATTCTAAGCTCGGAAAAATTTTCGGATCGAAAACTGTCGCAGGGGTATTTTGGTCATTATTTTCAGCTCGGAATTTCAAAATTGGAATTTCGAAAAACAAATTGGATGGGGACGTTACCAACGACGTTTATGACAACTAATCCTACTAGCGCCAAGCTAAGTCGTGAGTTTTCAGCTTAAAGGATGAGACTTTGGCTAGAAATGGGTTTTTCAAGCAGAATTGGAATTCGGCTGCATTTCGGCGACATTCGGCAATATGTAATCCGCTAGAAGTACTCTTGGGTACGTAGGGAAGATGTTTAGACACTAAAATCAAGCTATTTGGACAGTTTTACAAAAAGCTCCAAACTTTGAGCACAGAAAGACATAGAGAAAAGCGACGGAATTGACGATCAGAAGTGAGTGATAGTAACTATACCTCGAAGTCTTCGATTAGCAACGAACGGTGAAGCAATCGGGCAAGAAACGGCGAAAATCACTTTCTCCTCCTCCTCCTATGTTGCTCGCGGGTTTGGGGTTTCAAAGGGGTGAAGTTTTGTGAAAATTTTCATTTTCTTGCAATTTATAGGTTTTGGAAAATGCGGAAAAATGAAAATTTCGCGATTCCGATTTTTCCTACGTATTCCTCGGAGAATTCTAAGATAGGTTCTGGCGACAGAATTCCAGAACTCAAAACAGGTTTCTTGAAATTAAATCAAACGATCCAAAGTCGGTGTAAATCGATTTTACCCGAAAAGTTACTTTTTGCAGTTGATGTCGGATGAGAAAACTTCATTCTGAAGAAAGATTAGAAATGTCAAGAGAAATGGGTGTACGCGTGTGGAATCTTCGTTTGAAGCTCCGAATAGAAAAAATCTTCATCGTCGGTTGATCTTAGGTTTCTTGAACTATCAGTGATTTGGTTTCGGCAAACTTCCGAGTATTGGAATTTGACCTTCGTACATTCCAGGGTTTCATATCGAAACACTTGTTATGGAAGAATTAAGAGAAGTTCTAACATTTCTCTGAATATTTTTGGAATTAATTTCCATCGTGTCTTTAAGTTTAAATTAGCTATTTACTAGCACTCTTGCCCTAGGTTTAAGCGAATACTAATCGTGCTATAACATATCGACTTTAATACAATCTTTAGCCTTTTCCTGAACTTTCTCCTTCATAAATTATTTTCATTCGATAAACTTGTTCAGGTTTTTCCTTCACGTTACATCGACTAATCGTGAATAGGAATTTTATTCGGTTTATTCTAAGCTTAAAAACTTGGGTCTCACACCAAACAACAAACTGCTCATCGAGCGAAGAGTACCAACATACTCAGAAACTCATTAGTTTCCCCAAAACTTGGATTCGGCGACACTTCTCATTTTCCAAAACTAACATCCAAGCTCTAAGCTTTCATCTGACATTGTTATCATTATTTAAAGGGTTCAGAGGTTGTTTAGTGCATTATGAATTTTCCTTGTAAAATAGTTTTCATTTAGGTTGATCTCTAATCTTATAAGTTTAAAAGATCCCATCATCCCAAGTAATTCCCAGAGAAGGTCTCGATCCATTAAAACAATAAAAAGGCCCGAACCTCCGTTCGTCCCGTCAAACTTTCTCAAATTCTCATCTTGAGTATGACATAACTACCTGTTTCCCCACACTCTGACGTTCCACAAATATTCGTATAATTGCACAGTATAATCAATATAATCCAGCAAATCATGTGCACAAGTATTCACATAGCCTATGATTATCCATTTAGCAAGTACAGCATATGAATCAATCAATGGCAAATCAAAGCGATAAATAAATCCCAATCACCAATGTCGGGTGAAGCCTCAGAAAACGGAGACACACGTCTCAATTAGTTCACTCGACCGAAGCCTCCAGAAAAACATTTCCCAGTCAATCACAATCAAGTGCATAAACCATAAATCAAGTCGAATTCATCGACGCCTAAAACATTAGCTAGCAAGGTCAGTTGCCCTCACCTTAGTCAATTCCCTTACAAAGCCGCGACTCCAATCCATTTACATCTTTGCTTTCCCGTGTTAGCTCGCTTCCTTTTGTCCTTTGGCTTCGTCGCCAAGCGCCTCCGTTATTCGTACCCTTCATAAGTATACGTAACTTAATCACTAATTGAATTACTCACTAACTCAAAGCCTAAACTATGACTTCATGAAATTGACTCGAAGCGAACACATGTTAAACGACTCTTTCTCAGTCAACAGCTACAATAATTAGCAACTCTTCACTAATCAACTGTTAAACTTCGATTTTCACAATAAAAATGAAAAGGTTTATTTTTCTTTAAAACTTGCTTACTCGAGGCTAAAACATATACAAGAGTTGAAGGCTTACGAAAATCAAGTTTCAGAAACTTGTCGGCGAAGTGTCGCCGGAGAAAGTTGTGGTTCGCGGTGGTTGACGGAGGAATTGTCACCGGAGACAGAAATGAGATAGTGCTTCTTTATTCTTTCGCGGCCAAGAACTCAGTGGCGCTGTCCGTTTTCCAAAAAAGTCGACAGTTTGCTCAAAAAGTCAAATTGTAGGTCGGCGGAGCTCGCCGACAAAAGTTGTCCAAAACTGAAATTGATTGAGGGCTATTGTTCCTCTCACGGCAAGGATCATCGTGATATACTCCGCTTTTCCATCGGTCGTCGGAGTTGATCGGAAAACGGCTCCGAAAGCGGCGGCGGCAGCGGTCGACGGCGACGGAACGGCGATCCGGAACATGGGTTTTGTTGTGGACGTCGCAAGGGTTGCAACGGTACTAACCTCGCTGTGAACGGAGGTCCGAGTACACCGGAATCGAAGGTCGAAGTTTGCGACTCCGGCGACGTCGGCGGTGGCGTTTTCACGTCGTTCTCCCCTGTTTTCTTTCATGGTTCCCTTTGTCGTTTCTCTTTGCTTGCTTCGTGGCCATGGAGGTGGTGCTCTCGGCTGGATAGAGAGACCCATGGTAGTGGTTCATGTGGTGCGTCCATGATGGTGTTGTGGGTGGCCATCGGTGGTGGCTTCGTGAGGAAGAAAGAAACATGGTGTGCGTGGTTTGCACGAAGGAAGAAACGTGGTGATGTGTTCGGCCATGAGAAAGGAAGGAGGTGATGATGGTGGTTGGTCTCGTGGAGGGGAAGAGAAGGACGTTGTGTGGGTGCTGCCATGGTGGAGGAGAAACGGTGGTGATGAGAGGAAGGAGAAGGAACGTGATGATGGCCGTGTACGTGTTCCTAGCTGCAGCAAAAAGAAAAGAAATGGGTCTTTTTGGTTGTTGCACAAAGAAAAGAAATCAGATGAAGATGTGGAGAGTGACCGAGAATAAGTAGGGAGGGATAAGGAGATTGATTGGTGGATAAGGATGGAAGATAGTTAGGGGAGATATTTTATAGAGATATTTTGTAAATCAGTACGGATTAGGTTAGATATCAAAGGATTTAACTAATAGAATTAAGAGAAAAATATAAGGATGATATATCATTATTCTAAAAATTATGAGGAACTTTATGAAATAATAAAATATAAATTTGGATCACTTTGAGCAAATTAAAGTGATTCATGGACAAAGAAATGAGTAAAAACTGAGCTAAAGAATATTTGTGAGACGATCAGAACAAATATGAAGTTGTCATATTATGCATCCGAGTTAAGTATCTCTCTATAAAATGTCGATACTTGTTCCTGGTTCATTTTAAGTGAGAAAATAGCTTGAACGTAGTATGGGTTGAAATACGCCGCAAAACTACTTTTTCCGTTTGACGTCGGATGCAGAAACTTCCTTCTGAAGAAAGATTAGAAACATCGAAAGAAATGGGTGTGCGCGTGTGGAATCTTCGTTTGAAGCTCCGAATAGAAAAAGTCTTCATCAACAGTTTACTTTAAGGTTCTTGATCTATCAGAGATTCAGTTTCGGCAAACTTCCGAGAATTGGAATCGGACGTTCGTACATTCCAGGGTTTCGTATCGAAACTCTTGTCATGGAAATGAATAAGAGAAATTCTAACATTTCTCTGAAGATTTTTGGAATTAGTTTCTATAGTGCTCTTAAGGGTAAATTAATCGTTTACTAACGCTCTTGCCCAAGGCGTAAGCGAATAAGACTCGCGTTATAACTTATATCGACTTTAATACTATTCTTAGTCTTTTCCTGAACTTTCTCCTTCATAGATTTATTCCATTTGGTAAACACTTGATCAGGTTTCCTTCACGATACATCGAAACCTAATCGTGAATATGAATTTAATTAATTTATTCTAAGCTTAAAACTTGAGTCTCACAAAAGTTGTGTGGGATTCCCTAAAGATCAAGTTCGGAGGTAATGACAGAGTGAAAAAATCATTACTCAACTCGCTAAGGAGAGAGTTTGAAGTGTTGGAGATGAAGGAATCTGAAAGCATCACTGAGTATTTTGCTAGAGTGATGGCAATAGCTAACAAAATGCGCAGCAATGGAGAAAGCATGCCAGATTCTAAGATAGTGGAGAAAGTGCTCCGAACCATGGCAGAGAGGTTCACCTGCGTTGTCATTTCGATAGAGGAATCGAAAGACACCGACACCATGACAGTTGATGAACTTCAGAGCTCACTCATGGTACATGAGCAAAAGTTCAAGCGCAACAACAATGAGGGAGAACAAGCAATGAAGACTGAAAGCTCTAGAGGAAGAGGGCGGTCATCCTATCGAGGAAGAGGTCGTGGCAGGAGCAAAGCCATGGTGGAATGCTTCAAGTGCCACAGCTTGGGCCACTTTCAATATGAATGCCCCAAGTTGAACAAAGAATCAAATTACGCACAAATAGATGAAGAAGGAGAGTTGTTGTTGATGGCCTACATGGAAGAAAATTCTGCAGCAAGGAGTGATGCTTGGTTCCTCGACTCAGGTTGCTCTAACCACATGTGTGGTCATAAGCATATGTTCTCAACACTTGTGGAAGTCCAAAGCCAAACAATGAAGTGTGGCAATAATTCTTTGATGAACATTGCTGGAAAAGGCAACATCAAGGTGACTTTCAATGGAACAAGCATCAACATTCAAAATGTGTATTGTGTGCCTGAACTTCGAAATAATCTGCTCAGTATCGGTCAGTTACAGGAGAAAGGACTGGCTATTATGATAAACGAAGGGACTTGCAACATCTATCATCCTAGAAGAGGCTTGACTGCGGATACAAAAATGAGTGCCAACCGGATGTTCATTCTGATAAATAAGAGCAGCAACACGACTTTGGAAACAGAGGAAGAATGTCTTCATACCTCAGCAAATCAGACACATCTATGGCATCAACGACTTGGGCACTTGAAGTATAAGGGTTTGAAGACAATGAAAACAAAGAAGATGGTTAGAGGATTACCCCAGCTAGCAAACACAAGTGTCACATGTGCAACTTGCTTGAAGGGAAAACAAATTCGAACTGCCATTCCCAAGAAAAGTGAATGGAGAGGAAGCAAGGTATTGGAGCTAATACACTTCGATATATGCGGACCCATAGAGCCCATCTCAACTAGTGGAAAAAGGTATCTTCCCTCCTTTACTGATGACTTTAGTCGAAAAAGTTGGGCTTATTTACTCACCAAGAAGTCTGAGGCTTTTGAAAGTTTCAAAAGCTTTAAGAAAATGGTAGAAACAGATTATGAACAGGTTATCAAATGCCTTCGTACAGATCGAGGAGGAGAGTTCAACTCAACCCATTTCAAACTCTTCTATGAAGAAGAAGGAATCAAGCGCCACCTAACCACTGCCTATACTCCTCAGCAAAACGACGTGGACGAACGCAAGAACAGAACTGTGATGAACATGGTCCGTTGCATGCTGTCAGCAAAACAAATGCCAAAAAATTTACGGACTGAAGCTGTGATGCACACATTCTACATTCTCAATAGGTGCCCAACTTTGGTAGTGCGGGATAAGACGCCTCAGGAAGCTTGGAGCGGTGTCAAGCCATCAGTGCATCATCTTCGCATCTGGGGTTGCCTAGCACACGTACATGTCCCTGAATCCCAAAGAGGTAAACTCGATGAGAAGAGTTTCCCTTGAATTTTTCTGGGTATAAGTGAAGAATCAAAGGGATATAGATTGTTTGATCCAAAAGGGAAGAGGATTGTGACCAGCAAAGATGTGGTTTTCGAAGAAGACAAAAGCTGGGATTGGAGCTCAAACTGCAAGGAACAAATTGAGACTGGTCTTACCTGGGAAGATGACGACTTCAGCGGTAATGATAGTGAGGGTGAGCAACACCATGAAGCAGTTGGTGTTGCTGACACTGACAGCGACGAAGAAACTGCCGAAGCAGATGCAGCAAGCACGACAACAACAAACCACCAGGATGAAGAAGAAGATGTCGAGCCCAACGCAATAGTAGGTGCAAGCCGGACTCTTCCAAGAAGAGAAAGAAGGAGGCCAACTTGGTTTGAAGATTACGTCAGTGGAGAAGAGTTTGAAGAAGCTTACATGGTGGGAGGAATTTGTGAAGATCCAGTCTTGTTTGAAGAAGCAGTCATAGAAAAGAAATGGAGACAAGCCATGGATGCAGAAATTTAAGCAATTGAGCACAATCAAACTTGGGAATTGTGCACACTGCCAAATGGTGCATGGAAAATTAGGGTGAAATGGATATACAAAACAAAGAAGGATGAGCATGGAGAGGTCATTAAGCATAAAGCTCGACTTGTGGAAAAAGGGTATTCGCAAAAGGAAGGCATAGACTATTCAGAAGTCTTTGCACCAGTAGCTCGACTTGATACAGTGAGAACCATTATTGCTTTTGCTGCGCACCAGAAGTGGAAAATATTCCAACTTGATGTCAAGTATGCATTCCTTCACGAGAACTTGATTGAGAAGGTATATGTTGAACAGCCAAGAGGATATGAAAAGAAAGGAGAAGAGGAGAAGGTGTAAGACCCAAGATTTTAGTATTAAATAGATAAATAATTTCCAGCTCACGCATAGGATTCTGTGTAAGCGTGAGAGGAACTTGACTTTCGTTTGATGGTTGGATTAATATTATGAAGAAGAAAGTTCAAGAAATGGTTAAGAATAGTTATATAGTCGCTATAGGCTATAGCACGAGTTTCATTCACTTCCGCCTTAGGGCGAAAACGTTAGTAAACGACTAATTTGCACTTAAAGACACGATGGAAAGTAATTCCAAAAATCTTCAGAGAAATGTTAGAACTTCTCTTAATCCTTTCATGACAAGCGTTTCGATACGAAACCCTGGAATGTACGAACGTCCGATTCTAGTTCTCGGAGGTTTGCCGAAACTAAAACCCTGATAGCTCAAGAAACCTAAAATAAACGGTTGATGAAGACCTTTTCTATTCGGAGCTTCAAACGAAGATTCCACACGCGTACACCCATTTCTTTCAATGTTTCCAATCTTTCTTCAGAAAGAAGTTTTCTCATCCGACATTCACTGCAAAAAGTAGTTTTTCGGATAAAATATATTTACACCGACTTTGGATTGTTTACCTTAATTCCAAGAAACCTCTTTTGAGTTTTGGAATTCTGTCGCCAGAACCTATCTTAGGATTCACAGAGGAATGTGCAGGAAAAATCGGAATCGCGAAATTTTCATTTTCCCGCGTTTTCCATTTTCTATAAATAGCTTGAAAAATGGAAAAAAAAAACAAAAACCTCACCAACACACACACCCAAACCCGCGGCCAAGGAGGAGAGGAAAGGAGAAGAGTTTTTCGCCGATTCTTGCCTGATCGTCCCACAGTTCGTTTCTACGCGTAGGCCTCAAGGTACTGATGCTAATCCTTACTTCTGATCGTCAATTCTGTCGCTTTTCTCTATGTCTTTCTGTGCTCAAAGTTTTGAGCTTTTTGTAAAACTGTCCAAATAACTCGATCTCTCTATCTAAACTTATTCCCTGCGTGCCCATGAGCATGTTTAGCGGATTACATTTCGCCGAATCTCGCCGAATTTCCGCCGAGTTTCAATTCTGCTTGAAATACCCATTTTTTGCTAAAGTTTCACCCTTTAGGCTTAAAACTCTCGACTGAGCTTAGCGTTAGTAGGATTAGTCGTCATAATCGTCGTTGGTGTCGACCCCATCTAATTTGTTTTTTGAAATTATGATTTTGAGTTTCCGAGCTAAAAATATTGACCAAAATACCCCTGCGACAGTTTTCGATCCGATAATTTTTCTGCGAGTTTCCCTGGCCTAGATATCGCCTAAGAATACCTAGGAATTGATTTAGATCGAAGAAAAAGTTCGGAAACACTATTTTTGAGAGTGGCCGAAACCTATTTGTTAGGGTACCATGTCCAAAAATAATTTTTGGGTCTCTATGACCTGAGCTATAGCGTAGCTCTTTCAATTGTCGAAATTTTGGCGTTGGTTTCGTGTCATTCCGAGTTCTGTAGCTCGAGTTATGCTTGTTTTAGCGAACGAAGTCTCCATTGTCAATTTGTGCCTAAAAAGGAACTCTGAAGCTTTAAAAGCTTTCTTTACGATTTCGATTAGTATTATTAGATCGTGTTGCCCTAGTGAGGCTTGTGTTGATGATTGTGTTTCCTTGTTCTAGGTTCACAACTTCCATGCCCAACTTCTACTCATGAAGGTAAGGGTAACTCAGTTTTAGAGCGTCATTTGAGTCTTGCATGCTTTTATCGCACTGCCTGCGTTTGAGATGAAGATGTTTATATTGATTGGCAATGGATTATGATTATTATGCTTGCAATGTTGTATGCTTGCTTATGTTGACTGTTTCTGAGGCTTGTGCCAAATGTTTTCTGAAGGCTTCGGCCGAGTAAACTTATTGAGACGTGTGTCTCCGTTTTCTGAGAGGCTTCGGTCGTTTACTGGTTTCCGTCATTACTGCTTTCAAGTGGATAAGACTTGATTATTGTTGATTGATTTTGGCATATAGGGCTGAACTTAGTGGCAGTGCAGTGGTTATCGTTCCACATGCTTGTCTCGTCTTTCGAGGCGTTATCAAGTGGCATCCAGTGGTTGTCGTTCCACATGGTTGTCCCGTCTTTTGAGGCGTTATTAAGTGGCATTCAATGGTTGTCGTTCCACATGTCTGTCCCGTCTTCCGAGGCGTTATTAAGTGGCATCCAGTGGTTGTCGTTCCACATGGTTGTCCCGTCTTTTGAGGCGTTATTAAGTGGCATTCAGTGGTTGTCGTTCCACATGTCTGTCCCGTCTTCCGAGGCGTTATTAAGTGGCATCCAGTGGTTGTCGTTCCACATGGTTGTCCCGTCTTTTGAGGCGTTATTAAGTGGCATTCAGTGGTTGTCGTTCCACATTTGTCCCGTCTTGAGAGACGTTGCTGATCGATCCATTTTGGTAGCAGCATATAGTTGCATTATAGGGAACTAACACCTGACCCTATGTTGTTGGATTTTAGTTATTGGTTTGTTGATGTCTGATTTGATGTTACATTGTTGAGGTTATTATTATCTGAGTTAATCTATGTTAAGTTGTTGATATATGAGTTGAGTTATGTTGCTAGTTCATTTACCATGCTAGGTAATTAAATTTGAATAGCATGATTTTCTCTTTTATACATGGTAATTGCATGGAGTTAACCCTTTCTATTTGCTACTTGTTGTTTGGGCGCTTAACGCTATTAGGCGATGTAGATCCTTCCGCTGAGGCTTAGCTGCTCGAGTTGGAGATCGAGTTGTAAGCGGTGGAGTAGAGGTGTGAGAAGCAGCTTTGCTTCTCTTCTTGTGGACTATGTTTGAGTCTCCTTTTCTATATGAGAACTCTGTTATTAAAGCCTTGCTTCCGCCACTGTTAAAGTGCGCATGTTTATTCTGAACCTTACTTTTGGTGTTGTAAACTATTATTACTATATATCGGGAAACATGTTATTTAAATAAAGTTATCATGTGTTTCCAACCCTATGGTATTCATTCTCATTTTCAAAAAAAATACCCTTGGATTTTAGGGATTGCAGAATAGTCCTTAGACTTTGTTAGGTTACTAATGTGATTCCTCAGTTGAGAAACCGGGGTGTTACAGAAGGTGTATCTGCTGCACAAAGCATTGTATGGTCTGAAACATGCTCCACGAGCCTGGTTTAGTCGTATTGAAACATATTTTCTAAAGGCAGGTTTTCTAAGATGTGCAAGAGAGCAAACCATCTTCCCCAAAAGAAGTAATGAAGGTCGGATTATTATAGTAAGTATTTATGTCGATCATTTAATCTACACTGGAAATTGTTTGGATTTGTTGTCTGCATTCAAAAGGTCCATGATGAAGGAGTTTGACATGACTGATATGGGGAGCATGAACTATTTTCTTGGAATTGAAGTTATTCAAAAGGAGAATGGGATTTTCATTTGCCAACGAAGGTATGCTCTCGAGGTTCTTAAAAAGTATGGTATGCAAGAAAGTAATATGGTTGCAACACCAATTGTGCCAGGTTCAAAACTGGATAAAGATTCCAAAGGAACAAAAGTGGATGCCACTTTCTTCAAGGAACTGGTTGGGAGTTTGTTTTATCTAACATCAACAAGGCCAGATATGATGTATATCACAAGTTTGCTGAGCAAGTACATGTCCAATCCTACAAAATTACACATGCAGGCAGCAAAGCGTGCTTTGAGGTATTTAAAAGGAATAGTTGATTATGGTCTCTTCTACAAGCACTGTACAAACATAAAGCTACTTGGATTCACAGATAGTGATTATGCGGGAGATGTGGAGGACAGCAAAAGCACAAGTGGTTATGTATTTATGCTAAGCTCAGCAGCCATATCTTGGAGTTCAAAGAAGCAACCAATTGTAACCTTATCAACAACATAGGCTGAGTTTGAGTTTGTAGCAACTGCTGTCAGTTCCTGCCAAGCTGTGTGGCTAAAACGAGTATTGGCACAGATTGGACATGGAGTTGAAGAAGATTGCACAACAATCATGTGTGACAACACATCCACCATCAAGCTGTCAAAAAACCCAGTTCTTCATGGCCGAAGCAAACATATAAGAGTACGGTATCATTCTCTCAGAAATTTGACAAAGGAAGGTACAATTGCCTTAATGCACTGTGAAAGTTCAGAACAGCGGACATAATGATCAAACCTTTAAAGACATATGCATTTGTCAAGCTGCGGAGTATGTTGGGAGTGCACGGTTTTAATAAGCTGACCAATGAGGCATGCTCAGCTTAAGGGAGAGTATGAAAGCTGAAGTTTAGGAGTATTAGTCTTATATTTCACGTGTGATTGTAAAATCCTAGAATAAAGGAGTCAGTTAGCAGCACATTAGCATATGCAGGCTGTTAGTTTCTGTTAGCAATTAGTGAGATATTAACAAGTAGTGGGGTCAGTTTTGTGTCCTAGATTTAGCTTCTGAAGTTATATTCCGTTTTAGTTTGAAAGCTATTTAATAGCATTTGAGGTTTCATAATAAATTATCAGTTTTTTCCATTTCAGAGCAGAACCGCTTCATCGTTGAACCTGACGTTGTATCCTCCTTTGACAACGGCGACACCGAGCTCCTCTACTGGGTCCGCCTCCTCAGCGCGTGTGTCAATAAAGCGGTTGATGACGGAGGAGTGCGACTGATCTGTTGTTTTTGCGACAAATCTGGGTTGTTTCGCCGACAAATTAAATCTGTTCTAATTTTTTACGGATCTGTTTATTCAACAGATATAGTTTCTTCTTATGGAGATCTATGTTTTGGGGATATTTGGGTTTTTTAGTCTACTTTGTTCTGGGTTTCATATATTTAATGGAGCAAGAAGATTCTGGAATCTGTTACCAGACCCTTGTCACTATTGGAGTTAATTGTAATTCAGAAATATATGTTGCTTTTATAGTTTGGTCCCTAGGGTCTGATGTGAGTGGACTTAGGTCCTTAACCATGTAATAAATACTGGTAGTCAACACTATGTGATTTAGTGATATGCAATAAAAGTTTCCCTCGAATCATTCTCTCTCTCATCATTAACACTGTGATTAGCTAATGATTAGCATTAGATGATTTTTTATTCTCTTTCTTCCTAAACATTGATTGTTCCTAAACCTAGCATTGATTGCGATTATCAATTGCTTGTGTGTGATTTCTGATTGCGAAATCCAACAGTCACTTGTACTCAGGGTACCAACATGGAGAATTAGCTATGGTGAAGGGAGTTGGATGGTATGGTCGGGGGGGTTTTGTTAGGAGAAAGGTGAGATACAATGGTGTCTTGGAAGGAAGCTGACGATGATGAGGCGAGGAAGATGATGGAGGTTCCAGTGTTGAGTGGTTCTTGAAGGTTGCGTGGAGCGTTTGGTTCCAACAACTTTGCTTTAGTTTTCTCCAAAAGAGTAAAAAAAAAAAAGTGAAATAGAAACAGAGAAATTACAACATATGATTTTTTTAGAAGCAATTCACGCAACTTCAAAAATGAAATCTGGGTGTTTTAGTTTTGTTATCAAAAATAAAATTTTATCTTTATTTTGATAAAATATTTCAGCTGACTAAATTTTTTTTGGGTAGGTGTTGTTTTTCATTTTCTGGGTTTATGTTGGTGGGTGTTTATATTTGCTTGAAGAAAATGAAGAACATGGAGATGAAGATGGTGGGGGTGAAAATGTTTCTCGAAATTTTTGCTAAAGAAGATGAAAGTGATATTAAAAAGGATGGAATTTTTGTTAATTTGTTTTTGAAATGAAACTTTTGTTAATTGAGATGAAGAATTAGGGATTAATATTGATTTACAATTAATTAGAATAAGTGGCATTACTCAGATTTAAAAACAAAACAAAAATATCCACATGGAATGATGGAAAAGCTTATCGGGATTAAAAACAAGCCACATCAGATTTGGGCACATTTTGGACCCAATTAGATTAAAAAAATTGTTAGGGACACAATTTGATGCGAAAATTTTACAAGGATCAGATTTAATTCCCTTTCCAATTTCAGAGACCAAAAGAGTATTTAAGCCTTAAAATTATCTAACTTCTGAATCGGGGACTTGGATTTCGAACAACAAAGGAAGTGTCACTTTTTTAGCTAAATTATTGACATAACTGTCATCACAAGTGTTGTTTACACTAACTGACATAACCGTATATACACTTGGCTTTGCAGATAGTCATCACACATTGACCAAAAGTAAGTAAGGTTCTATTCTTGATGCAAAAACAATTCAGGATATACTATCTTAGTTCAAAAAAAACAAAACAAAATAACTATGTCTATGTTAGACTCTAAGCCTTTCTACTAGAATAATATTAGCAATTTATGCACTTCAGTGCCTTGGAGAAAGTTATATAGATATAAGGATCCAACAAAACAATATATATATATATATATCAAGGAATGAAGTGCAACTCATGCATATATGCTAAAACATCCAACAGCTAAAAATAAAAACAAAATGAAATAAAGAAAGGCAACATGCAACAATAATGAACTCCAAGTCTCCAACACAATTCTGAATTTGCACGATTTTGAGTTTAGCTTCAATCGAACGTTTTGTTCATAATTCCTCAACAACCAATATATTTTATGGACTGGGCGAGCCCCTAGAGGGGCAACGCCCAGCATGTATCCCGCCCTGAGGCGGGGCCCTGGCCTTCAGATGGGCCTTGATCTCGGAGGCCCAATTGGCCCAATAGGTAGTACCCAAGCTCTATAAATAGGAGGTAGTTATCAATTGTAAAGGACTTTTTGGCTCATTTGATGAAGTAACACATAAAATTCAGCATTCTCTCTCTTACTCTCTCTCTCTAGCACAATTTCTCTACCCTTAGGTACTATACCTTTCATCAATGTTCATTCCCAGAACATTTGGCGCCGTCTGTGGGGACTGTAAACTCTCTACTCCCATTCACGTGGATTGATTGTGCATGAAGTTACCTCTGATTGTGATTAGGCAATTCTCTGGTTTTCTGATTTTGATTCTGTGACTAGTGATTGGTTTTCCGATCGAGTTTGCATCGTTTCTGGTTTGGATGGAGACTCGACGCAGGAGGCAACATCATTCACCAATGCGACAGCGGATTTCGCCGCCTCGGCGGCCTCATCGTGTGGACCTGGATTCTCCGGTACGAACGACAGGAGTGCAATCGCCTTCTCCTCCTCCATCACCTCCTGTACCACCACCTCCTCCATCGCCTTCACAGGTGGGATCTCTGGAGCGCTCACCAGAGAATTCACCTGCTCCGGAACAACAACCGGCGGTGACGCAGGAGCAATGGCGCCATTTGATGCGCAGCATTGGCAACATCCAGCAGCGGAATGAGCATCTACAGGCTCAGTTAGATTTCTACCGCCGCGAGCAGCGAGGTGATGGAAGCAGAGAAGCAGATTCCGTGGCTGAGTTCCGTCCGTTCTCGGAAGATGTCGAGAGTGTGGCGATTCTGGATAACATGAAAACGTTAGTTCTGGATTCTTACAGCGGAGATTCCGATCCGAAGGATCATCTTCTGTATTTTAATACGAAGATGGTGATAATTGCGGCGTCAGATGCGGTGAAGTGCAGGATGTTTCCATCGACGTTCAAATCGACGGCGATGGCGTGGTTCACAACTTTGCCGCGCGGATCGATTTCAAATTTCAGAGACTTCTCATCCAAGTTTCTAGTGCAATTCTCGGCGAATAAGAATCAGCCGGTGACGATCAACGACCTATATAGTATTCGCCAGCAAGAAGGAGAATCACTGAAAGAGTACATGGCAAGGTACAGCGCAGCGTCGGTCAAGGTTGAGGACGAGGAGCCTCGAGCTTGTGCTTTAGCATTTAAAAACGGTTTGCTACCGGGAGGGTTGAACAGCAAATTGACACGTAAGCCGGCGCGTTCGATGGAGGAGATGCGTGCTCGCGCCAGCACTTATATTCTTGATGAGGAGGATGACGCTTTCAAAAGAAAGCGCGCGAAGTTGGAAAAGGGCGACACGTCGCCCGAGCAGCGATAAAAGGAGGAGTTTCAGATCGGTGGCAAGGCGGAGGGGAAAGAACAAGGTGCGTTCACGAGAGAATGACAGATCGAGATTCTTCAAGGCGCATCCAGCGATGGCAGATCGGAGCAACACGGTTCAGTCCGACAATGAAGAGCGTCAACAGAGGTGAAGCTTCAGATCGAGGAAGCATGTAGGCGAGGGAGAGCAGATTGGTAATGACGAAGGAAAGAACGAAGGCGAGGAATCTGTCCAGAGCACAATACATGAAGAGCAGAGCCAATCCCGAGACGTTTGCTTTGGCGAGCACATTTGCTTTGGCGAGCACGTTTTGAGGATTAGGCGGCGAGCAAGTGTTGTTAGCGTAGCGTGCTGGCGTTGGAATCTGGCAAGCACGTTTTACTCTGGCGGCGGAATTCTGGCGGGCACGTTTTGTTTTGGCCGTGGAAGTTTGGCGAGTAAAGCGTTGCTATGGTTAAGATCGCTGGCAACAAATTTTCCAATTCCTTCAAACTTTTCCTCCATCTTTCATTTGATTCCCTTCTCAGTTGTTGTATTTCCTAATTTTCTTATTTTGAAGTTGATATTAGAAGTTATATTGTCTTCGCTGGTTTTGATTCAGGCAGAGAGGAGCAAATCGGATCAAAGAGAAGGAGTGGGTGAATTGAGGCACACCATTAAAGTTTTATGAAACTTGGAAGACTCTTCCATAAGCGGTTTGTTATTGGGTGGGACAAGCTCCTGATGGCGCGATTTAGTTACAAAGTGAAACAAGTTTCACGATGAACTAAATTAGCCCCGGAAAAGCCCACGTAACCACCGGATTCATTGGCGATGTGTGGGGTACAAATTGCCCATTCTACTGAGCACCGCTTTGGTAATCCAACTGGCCATTGGAACCCAAAGCACTTTGAGTCCCGAAATGGGACGATCACACCAAGGGTGGCGACCTACCGCTAGGGTGGTGACCTCATGCCAAAGGGTGGCGACCAAACGCTATGGGTGGCGACCTGTAAGACTCAGTTTAGACACACAAAAGTCGCCAAAAGGGTGGCGACCTCACGCTAAGGGTGGCGACCTACCGCAAGAGGGTCGCGACCTACCGCAAGAGGATGGCGACCTACCGCTAAAGGGTCGCGACCTACCGCAAAATGGTGGCGACCTACCGCAAGAGGGTCGCGACCTACCGCAAGAGGGTTGCGACCTACCGCCAAAAATGAGGGTAGCGACCTACCGCAAAATGGTGGCGGCCTTACGCTGAGAGTGGCGAGCAAGTCAAACTAATTTCTTATAAGGCTAAAGCAAGATGGTGATGACGATGCGGCGACTAAAAAATGTACGGCGGAAGCATTCCAACATGATTTACAAAATATCCAACGGCGATATAAAAAGCTATGGCGAAGGGTTGCTTAAACATAGACGAATGGCGGAAAAGTACACTACAAGGTGACAGTAAAAGCTAAAGTAATGTTAAAATTACATTATTCATTGTTTTCTTTCTCCTGTTCTTCTTCTTCCTCTTCTTCTTCAGTCGCTGTCCAGAGGTTTTGGTCAATCAGGGGAGGATCGTCGGGACCAACCAGTCCTGCGGCGGTTATCTCTTTCATTACTCCCATGGTGCTAAAGTCAAAGTTCGGGTACAAATGTTGGGCCTGATCTTTGGCGAGGTAGAAACCGCGCTCGCGGTTGTCAAGGGCGATGTCAGCGGCTTGTTCCCTCGCCTCAATGGCTTTGGCCTTCTCCGTCGCCAGCTCGTCCTCTAGACTTTTGATCTTTGCTAGTTGGGAAGCAATCTCAGCATCTTTCGTGGCGAGGGCCTCGGCATGAGTTTCGGTCGCTTTCTTGATCTCCTCGGACGTAGCCTGCATCACCGCCTCCATGTCAGATTTCGCCAAGGCCAAGGACTCCGCAGACTTTTTCTCTTGCTCCGCCAATGCTTTTTTCACTAACTCCAGCTCAGCGCACAGTACGGCAAGCTCTGACTCCTTAGCAATCAGCGCCTCGCCTCGGGCGATCAAGTCCTTCTCAGCTTGCTCTTTTTCCTTCTTGCAAGCTTGAAGGCTTGCATCAAGCTCATCTGCTTCTTCCTTCATCAGCGCCAGCTGATCCTCCAGCTCGCCGATTTTAATCCCCGCCGTGCCAATCATCTTGTCGGCATAGACTTTGTCTTTTCCTGCCTGCGTCGCCAGTTTGTCGAAACGCTTTTCCCAAGCAGCGGCGGCTTCTTGATGCTTAGCACTTTCGACCTTCAACCGCTCAGCTTCAACGTTGGCGGCATTGAACTTCTCAAACGTGTGAGCAAAGATGCACCCAGCGCGTAGGAGGCAAGCAAGAGTCTCCTCCTTGGTGTCATTCAGGCCCCGACTCAAAACTTCTTTTTCTATAACATCACGGTTGAGACCAGCAAGAAAGAATTCTGAGGGTTCAGTGGCGTTGGGGAGCATATTATAATAGCTTGAAGAACCGACCTCGGGAGCAGGGGCTTGTTCAATTTGAGCTGCTTCAGAGGTAGTGGCAGCGCCAGGACAGGATTTTTCCCCTTGATGAGGCGGGGAAGGCATGGAGCCTGCATCATGTGTTGAGGACGGGCTAGGAGGCGCATCTTGGCGAGGGGGAGACTTTGGGGTTTCATTTTCTTTTTCCTTATCTCCAATAGGAGTGTCGGAAGACGCAGCAGCTTTTGTGGCGTTAACGCCGGCGGAGGCGGCTGTTGCGCCAATAGAGGACTCAGCGGCAACAGCAGCGGTCGCACCGGCGGAGGCAGGAGAAGAAGCTGGTACGGCGGTTGGCTCGGTAGCTGCGGCGACAGAGGCTTCAGCGACATTTTTGCCTTTAGGCGCAGCAGCAGTGGTGGGCTGAGCGCCAGGGTTGGATGTGCCGGCGTCGGAGGAGGCTTTGGTCAATCTTCTCCTCTTGGGAGCTTTGGTGCTCTCGGCTTGGTTCTCAGCACCGCCCCGTTTTTTCGCGTCGCCCTCAGTGTTGAATTTTGGGGAAAAGCGAGCCATTCTCCTCTCGCGGGCCTTCAGGAGCTCGGCGTTCGTGAAATTCATATCTTCTGTAACAATAAAAAAAAACGATCAGTGATAACATAGGAGTCGAGAAAGGAAATGTCAATAATAAAAGTGAGCTATGGGCAACCTAAGTATTTGGGAGTTCTTGAGAGGTCAGCGCCCTCAAGGACTGTTGTGCAGTCAAGGATGGGAAGTGGGGCAAGGAGATTAAGAAAGGCTTTATCGTTGGCGGACAAGGAATCCTCTGAAGGATCGGTGATCCCGTTGGGCTTCTCTGTCCAGTAAAGAGGAAAGAGGGCGGTCCCGTCTCTGAGGGTGAATGCCTCTGGGTAGGCGGGATGAACCGCCACACGGAAGTACTTTCGTGCGAAGGAGGACTTCGCGTTACTTTTGTGGGGATGCAAACACTTCCGGCCGGCTCGGGCCTTCAAGGAAATCCATCCTTTGTTTTTGATGGACTTGGGGTCGACGTCGTAAAGGTAGAAGAAACTGGTGGGGGATGGGGCGATGCCGACAGCGGCGCTTAGGATTTCAAAACATCGAATGAAGGCCCAGGCGTTAGGGTGGAGTTGACAGGGAGCCGCGTTGATGTCGCGGAGGACGGTTTGGACAAAGGGCGAGAAAGGAAGCCTGATTCCAAGCACGCTAAACATGTATTCGTACGCAAAGAAAAAATGGGATCTCTTTACGTCGCCGTCTGGCTTGTGAAGCCAGGGGCGATCCCCGGGACTGCAAACCCAGATCCTGAGTTTGGCGTTAAACTCATCGTCATTGGACAAGCCACCCAGGGAGTTCACGAATTGCACAATGGAATCGCTATCTTGGAAGATGGAAGGTTGATCTATAGCCTCGTGTTTGGGGGCTACTTGGACTGGAAGGGGCAGAGTGGCGTAGGTTTTTAGTCGGTGTGCTGGAATCTCCGGAACCTCTAAACGGAGGCCGCCGGCAGCGGTGGAGTCAGGGTCGCTTTCGGAGGAGGAAGAAGAGTGATTAGGGGAGGTAGGGTTGGAAGCCATTTTTAGAAGACAGTGAAGTGAAAGAAAGGAAAAGATCAGTATGTGTGCGATGTAAAGATAAGGACAGTGGGACTCACCGGAGTAGGATGTGAAGAGTGGGTAGCGGAAAGGGTGATAAGCGACGGCTCCGGAGCGGAAGTGGGCAGAAGGAGTTTGGTAAGCGATTAGGGAAGTGAAGAGGGGTCTCGGAAAGGGATGACAGTGGGGAAGAAGGGTTTTTATAGGAGAAGGGGAGAAGCTGGAAGGGTGACGCGTGTTGGACGCGTGTGGAAGGTTGGAAGCCATGATGGTTTTGGGGAGGTGGGTCGCGTGCAAAGGGGAGTTACTGCGCATGATGGGACGGTTATGAAAGGTGAAGTGACGGTTCCGGAGAAAGAGGGAAATTGATGTAACCAACACATCACGTGGGGCAGCCACGTGAGGCAGATAGAAATTTGAAAGGGTTTTAAAATAAGGGAAAGCGCGAAAAGCCTCGCCACTATAAGGATCAAACGCCATCGCCTGACGATTGACACCAACAACGAAGTTCAGCCGCTCGCCGGGGTCACCGCCAGTCAATGATTGAATGATCGGCACATGACCCATGCCTGCCACCTTTCCCGCCGGCGAGCGATCATACACCTGCTCCAACTTATCACCAATACAAAGTAGTCGTTCTCGCCGCTTGCGGACTTGTGGACTTGCCAGCTTGGTTTGCTCGTCAAGTCGGTGGACTGGGTAACTGAAAATGCTAGTTTCCTTTTGCTCACGCCATGTTGGCGATATAGTTAACTTCTCTTTCCTCAAGCCATGTTGGCAGTGTAGATTCCGGTGTACAATAAGACATGTAACAGCATTTAAAAGACACCCTTAGCTCTCGTACCTCGAGCTCGGTGTCTTGTGGACTAGTGGACTAGGCGAGCCCCTAGAGGGGCAACGCCCAGCATGTATCCCGCCCTGAGGCGGGGCCCTGGCCTTCAGATGGGCCTTGATCTCGGAGGCCCAATTGGCCCAATAGGTAGTACCCAAGCTCTATAAATAGGAGGTAGTTATCAATTGTAAAGGACTTTTTGGCTCATTTGATGAAGTAACACATAAAATTCAGCATTCTCTCTCTTACTCTCTCTCTCTAGCACAATTTCTCTACCCTTAGGTACTATACCTTTCATCAATGTTCATTCCCAGAACATTTTAGAAAACTTCGGTCAAAATTTGATCTTGAACCAAATAAACATTTCAACCCTTTAATAACTATGATAAACTTTTCCACTGAAAAAGAAATAAGTAAAAGAACAAATTTAATGAAGGATATTACTCTCTTCGTTCCAAAACTATTGTAGTTTTAACTTTTTTATTTTGTTCCAAAACCATTGTTGTCTCACATATCCAAAGCACTTTATCTCATTCTCTTCCATTCATGCACTCATTTAATATTACATCTCTCAAGTATCACCTCTTACTTCCACCAATCACAATTTTCACCAATTAGTTGACCAATGATTTTCATTCTCTCTCTTTCATATAACTCATATTAATAAGGATGTTTCAGTCAAATTATAACATCAATTAATGAATTCTTAATCTTTGTGCATAACCCTTAAACTACAATAATTTTGGAACGGAAGGAGTAGTCATTAGTCACATGTAACTCCCAATTTTCCACGCTTCTAGTTATTCGTGATTTTAAAAGTGGAATTTGATAACAAATCATGGTCCATTATACACCTTCACATTCCAAATATTAGCAAATAAAACCAAAAAAGAAAGTCCCAACAAATAAAGTCAGATTGAAAGCGTAGCAGATTGGTGTCAGGGCTGGCAGGGACGGCCGCCCCCCAAGAATTTCAAAAAATGTGCTGACTATATGTAATTCTTCGAAGAAATTTTTTCTATCTTTAATCTCGCCACCCCCCCAGAAGATTTGTCCATCGATCAAAATCACACGATTATTCCGATCTCGAAAAAGGAGTTTTCCGTTTCAACTTAGACATTATCATTTAGATGTTTCCGGAGATCCTAATTTAGGAAAGTTGTCCCGTTTATTAGAGTTTTACAAGCAACAATGTTTCCACTTGTAAAAAAAATTATACGTCTTGTTTTAACGCTTCCTGTTTCAACAGCATCTATAAAGCAAGTTTTTTCTGCAATGAAAGTTGTTAAGACTCGGATTCGTAAGAAATTGAAGATGACCTTTTTAGAAATTGTTCTTGCCATGAACATTGAAATAGGGTATAGTCCCTATAGTGAAGAGAGATTACACTAAGAGAGAGTACCTAGAGAGAGTGTCTAGTTGCTTAGAGAAAGAAAATAACTGAATTTCAAGTGTGTATTGATCAAATGAGCCAAAAGTCCTTTACAAATGGTAACGGCTCCCTATTTATAGTAGGAGAGCTGGGCCTAACGTATGTAACTGCCTTTGTTGGGCCGGTTGGGCCTCGCGGGAGGAGGCCCATTCCCAGGCTGGGCGACCGCCACTTGGCGGGTAACCCCTAGGGGGCACCCAATCCACAAGACACCGAGTACGAAGCATGAGGGCTAAGTGTGTCTTTAAAGATAACTAACTTAAGCGCTACTTTAGCAAAAATATGTAGACCGCCAACATGGCGTTGAAAGCAATAAAATTTTACAAGTCCACGAGTCCACGAGCAGCGGGAGCGGAGTGTTTGGTCGCCACGCTCGAGAGGCGATCGTGGTGAGTTTGGTCGCCTAGTGCGCCGACACGTCAGTGAAGTGGAAAGGTCAGCGTATCTTTGAAATCTCAACTGCCACTGTCGAGACGTCACCTCATGTTAGAGGGTAGAATTTGAACCAATTCCACGCTTACAACGCCTCCCAAGGTTGCGTCGTTTGTTCTCCCACGACAATCATTATGAGGCACAACTCCCCATCTTCAACACGCAATGAAGCGGCCGCTCAAATCCTACACACGTCATGTGCCGTCATCAGTCCCTTGCCTATAAGAACTCTCATTCTCCATCACTTTCCACTTTTGAATCCCCCACTATTCTCGTCCCTGATCTCTTCCCGAAAATCTCCGACTTACCACCACTCCCGCACTGTCGCCTACCACCCTTTTGGCTACCCTCTGTTTACCTCTTTTCCCGGCGGACTCCCTACTTTGTCCTCAGTGCCTGTTACTGATAATCCTCGCTCTCCCTTATTTTCCCCAATGGTGATCTCCAAACACCAAACCATGAGCTCCTCTAGCCGAGACACCCCGACTTCTCCGTGACGAGTTCCCACGCCCCGAGTGCAAATCGGGCTTCCCAATCCCGGCGGGGTTCCACTAGCGACGTCGGAGGTAACGACTTTTAGGCTTAGAATCTTCGCTACCCTTCCTTCCGTCGCCAAAAAGCCCACCCCCCCCCCCCTCAAGAGGCTATCGACCAACCCTCCGAGTACGTGGACCTTTGATAAGTGCAATTTTTACGTGTTTTTCATTATCATTATAGGCACTTATTTGATCAGTATGCTTGCATTGTTGATCATTTTATCCCCAAAGTAGCTTGCTTAGAAAATATTTAGTTTTAGCATAAAAATAATGTAAATATTATGCTTTTAATATTTAATGTCTTAAATTTGATGTAGGAGTAAGATGATCACTTGAAGAAGGCTTGAATCTTGAGCAAGAAAATAAAGTGAGGAAAGTTGGCTCAAATTTAGCTTGAGCGGACTGGAAACAGGGCTGAAAAATAAGCAAAGGAAAGAGTTCGCTCAAAAGTTGGCTCAAGCCACCACTTTACAGTAGATTTTCAGCATAGTTCGCTTGAGCCAACTTGAGTTAGCTTGAGCGGACTGAAGGCGATCTTAACTACTTCAGCATGAAAAAAGGTTCGCTCGAGCCAACTTAGCTTGGCTTGAGCCAACTAAGGTCGGCCAGAAACTCTATAAAAGGCCAGACCATGAAATTTTCAGGATCTCTTCCATTTTTCCTCCCTAAAACATTCATAGGAGGTTGGGCTTCATGGAGGAGAGGTCCCTGGGTTTAGGATTGATGGATTGAAGCTCTGGAGCATGGTGGCGACCGCCGAAGGACCGTGACAACCTCTCGGAGGCGATGGAAAGCTTGGGAAAGCTTCTATCGCCGTGGATCCTTCGCCGTTCTTCTGGGTTTCATCTTTTCTTCCTTATCCCTTGTACTTGTTGTTTCTATTTTTGTATTTAGATTGTTGAAACTTGATTCTTTGATTTGTTCTAAACTCATTCATTGATGTCAATGTAATCTTTAATGTATGATGTTTCTTTCTATGCTTCATGCTTCTAACCAATCAATTGATAATCAAAAGAGCTTCACTAATTCATCAATAGATCGGGAGATTGTTGTGAGTTTGTATATGCTCAGCTCAATGAAAGTATGCACCTATGTCTTAGGTTACAACACCGTTGTTCAATTTTTGCTTTTTGTGCTTCATGTATCGGTTGATCCATGTTAGATTTCAGGGGACTAGCATTAGATCGAGAGATTGGTGTGGGTCCGGTCAAAGAGAGAAACTGCTTAGTGCATCAATTTTCTTAGGGTGAGAATATCTTGGGTAGGAACAATAGTGGATTTCCACGTGACAGGTGGGGTTCTGAGTTCTAACAGGAGTTTTCGAAGTGACAACGGAGACTTGCAAGCCTAGGATACCTTGTCTTACGATGAATTGGTCATTGGGAATGTCTTTGAGAGAGAAGTTGAGCTATATTGTTCATTTTGGGTTTTTTAGATGGTAAGGGATTACGTCTAGGAATTCCAACTGATAGATTCATCTAGGCTAGGGATAGTTAGGTGGATAACTCTCGGCATCATAAATGAAATGAACCATTGCAAAAGTGTTTGAGTTGAAAGCAATTAGAGGATTAGGGGAATGCATTCTAAATACGCTTTCTTCTTTGTTATCCCTGTAAACTTTCTTTTACTGCTTTCATTTATATTCAAAAACAACAAAAACAATTTTATCAAACATCTTTTTATCCGCTCAGATCAATATTTAACTGGTGGAACTGATGTTCACACAATCCCTGAGGACGATAAACCCGTATCTGCTTTACTATGATTGAATCATAAAGGTTTAGCCAAAAGCAGTACAAACAACAAGGAAGAAACCTTTATCAAATTTGGCGCCGTTGCCGGGGATTGTGTTTGTAATGTTGGTGAAGTTAGTGGAATGTTGATTTGAGTTGTAAAAAAGGTAAATAGTGTACATATTCTATGTTTTGTTCTTATGTGTCAATTTCACTGATTTGTTCTTGTTATTAATGCTTGATGTAGCTTGATCACCTATAACATGATTTGCTCCCCCAACTTAACACTTTGTTTGCCCCCAAACAAAAGGTAATGTATTTCATTCAAGCAGACATGGTATCTGAATCAATAAAGCTCAAACTGCATGATTTCTCTATTTTTCAAATAAGTGATCCAAGTCAGAGATGTGATGCCCACGAAAGAAAGCATAACAGTGATACAAATCCACATCCACTATGAAAATCAATAAACATACAATTCATTCCTTTCCAACCAGGGATACTCATTCACTCAACATTTCATTATGTTCAAAGTAAGGCGAGTGTTTCACTCATTTCACTCACTGAATCACATAAATCAATTTTGTTACCTGTCTCCGCAGTTATCAAGGCTGCATGTTCAATCAAGGATCTCTAAGGTCTTTGAGGGTTGTAATGTGGTTAGGCTTCAAAGAAATTTGGTTTTTTTGGATATGCAAGATACTCAACAAGCTAAGAGAGCAATCACAGTTCAAACCATTCACAAATAATAAATCACTCTCATGCTCTTACCAACTCTCTCATTCACCTTTTTCAATTATGCTCACCCTTTCTTTTCTTTCTTTGTCAATCTCTCTTATTTTCTTTTCTTTTTTTCTTTCTCTTTTTTTTATTTGCTTCTTTTTCATCTTTTTGTTTTCATTTTCAAGTATGTACAAACAGATTGATACACAAACCACACAAAAACACTATTATCCTTCTCCCCCCAACTTGAATACAACCATATCATGAACAAATGCTCTCTTAACCTATTCAGCTTAGGTGAGATCATTGTCTTTCTTTTTACGCTCAAGGTTATAAACAAGAAGAAGTCACATTTTTAGGCTCAAAGGGGAAACAATGGAATTTAAATGAAAAATATAGGCTATTTGGCTAAGTAGATATATATGCAGAACAAAAAAAAAATGCATTGATCATTTCCAAGAAATTCCATACAACAATGATAATTTGGAGACTCAAACAAAACCAATCATGTAACACAGTGAGAATTCTCTCAGCTCACAAGTGTATAGGCTTCACTCCCTCACATGGCTTAGGTTCAAAGCAGTCCCTGATTTTCAAAAATTTCATGTTATGCCTATGAATTACATGTGAATTATACAATCATATCAAATTATGCTATCTTTTAGTGCAAACACTAGTTAGATCATGGAATCAAACAATTCAATTCACATTTTAACACATATCATGCAATTCAATTGATATTTCATCAACCATGCCTTAGAAAATCAGTCATTTTATCTATGAAATTCATCACAAAGTGTTAATTATTCACATACTAATGTACTAAAAAGAAATTAAAAACAAATGAAAGAAGGACAAAAAGTACTCCCTCGTGATACTTTGCTTTCAGTTCAGGATTGCTCATCAAACTTCTCACACCCTCCGAGAAAATTGGACTGTCCTCAGGTCAAACAATACCAGCAACAAAAGATTCCTGCTAACAGTCACTTAAAACCAAATTAGTCACAACGTTGAGCACACGTTATACTTTAAGCACTCAGTGAATCTTCTAAATACAGTATTAATAAAAATCCCACAAACATCCTTATTTTACAAACTTTTGGTCAAAGAGTTAGGAAACTTGTATTCATTCCACTTGAAATGAAAAAAAAAAAAAAAAAAAAAAACAACTTGGCTCTTTATGCTCTCACTAACTCTTTCAGGTGTTCAACATTTGATATTTAAACTTTCGAACACATTACAACTCATGAAACATGTAAGCAAATAGTCCCTGAAAATAGCCCAATCACATTCACATAAGGTACAACTCAAACATGTTCAACATATATCATGTGAGCCAAGACAAGCTTGCAATTATGTTCAAAGTACTCAACGCCACCTTGAAGTTAAGTGTTCAATTCCTAGTTCCCAGATCCATCAAACATGTGGTTGCAACATTCTTCCACAATGATCAAAACAACACTCAAAAAGTCTTTAAGATAAGATCAATCAATATTGTTCATTCTCATTCAAGATCCATTACTTAAAACAATTGAGAGTTTATGCAATCCCATAGAGTATTCCATCACATAATAGCACATGGTAGGGATATAAACTCATATTAACAAATCCTTCATCATGTAGAAGTATCTAATTGAACACAACCTTCTTTGGAACATTTTGTCAAACACTTGGGGTGCAAAATTAATTCACTCTCTTTTTAGAACCAAAGAACATGTGTAGCATGTACATCTCATTCAAATCAATAACCCCAACAAGCTATTCCATATAAACAAAGTTCATTCAACTCAAAATTGCACAAACATTCATTCTTTTCAATCCCAAAATTTCACCATCCAGGTTTTTTTAAAAAATTAATGAGATGATGGAAAGAGAACATACCTAGATCGATTTGAAAAGCTCAATGGTCTTAATAGGCAGTTGTAGTGTTTGAATACTTATTGTGTGCTAGTGTTACTGAGTAGGAGAAATTAAATTGATTTTAATGAGTGTGTGCATGAGTGCTTGTACAAGTGACGTGAAGTGATTGTGTGAGTGAAGTGAGTATGTGCAAGAGTATAAAAGAAGTTTTCTCTTGAGAAATGAGTGTGTTGTGCAAGAGTGGGGTGTTTTATTTTGAGCAAGTGAATGGTGTATATGATAAAAATGTTGTGCAATGTTTTCTTGAACAAACCAACATCTCTCTTAAGAAATATTTAAAACATAGGTGAAAAATTTTCTGGGGTAGTTCTCGCTTAAGCCATGGTCATTTTTGCTTAAGCCAAAATCTTCACAGAGCCAAACTTAGTCAATTTCGCTTAAGCCAACAGAATCTCGCTTAAGCGAAAATCTTTGACAGAATCACTGATCTTTCTTACACAGGTCTCGCTTAAGCCAGATAAGTCTTCGCTTAAGCGAGACTCACTAAACTTCTGCATAATTTTGACAGCTCATAACAGGGAAAATTGCCATCTTTTTACAACCTCATCCCCCAATTTCCATTTCCATCATAATTCAACCTTCAAATTCATTCAATTGCATGTGAAACATCAATCTAAACTTGAGAGAAGCTTCAAATTAAACATGTTGTCATTAAGAACATAAGATTCAATTCAAGTTAATTTGCATGCAATTTTCAAAAGTGCCATACCCAAATTTTAATCCTTTCACTTTCTAGGCCTTATAGATGAGCAAACCTTCTATATACATCAAGGGAAACATGTGGAGAACTTAAAATCACAAATTCAAGCGCTCAATCTACAATATCAAAATATCACTTCCTAAGTACTAAAACTTTAATGACATGAACTTGAAACACAACAAACCTAAACACTAGCATACCAAACTACACATACATAATTCAAAGACACAATTACATCAAACCAACACTTATATTAAATAAACATGTTAAAATTCAAGAGTTATGGGAAGCAACCTGCATAATTATGCAGAAGTTTACAAAAGGGACTTACTTCTTCACAAAATTCATACAACCTCATACCTCAAAATGAGCTAAACTTAGCGTCCATTCTTTTCATCATTCCATATGCATGAAAAACACTCTTTGGACCTATCTCAAGTCTCAATTGAAGATTGTTAGAATCAAAAGCACATAATCCAATTCACATTCCATTCTACATGCAAATTCAACAAGTCACACCCCCAAATTTTGATTTTATCATATTTCTTGCTTCCAAACTCATTGAACAATCTCAATATGCTAAATAACACTTGTGAAGCTCATAAAAACTAAACTTTAGGCACAACTTCACTAAATCACACATACTACATAATTTAAAAAGAGAAAACAAGCACACCAAAACACATGGTTTCCAAAACTCTTGGTTCTATCTTGATTCAAATAACTCAAAAGAGGATTTTAAACATGAAAGCATACAAAGATCATTCAAGAACCCAAATTGAGGAAACCTTAGGAAATTTAAAAACAAAAACAAGAGAACAAGAGAAAGAAAACACAAACAACTATGCACAAGACAACACATATATACATTATCCTATGCATCAATTCATGACTAATGAACCTAAATTACATTAAATTCACTAGCTGATTCATTCCAAGACAGGTTCACAGAATTCCAAACCACAAATCATGTTATAGTTGATCAGGCTACAACAAGCATTAAGAACAAGAATAAACCAGGGATATTGATACACAAGAGCAGCTATGTACACTATTTACAACTCGAATCAACATTCTACTAGTTTCACCAACATTCCCAAACACAATCCCCGGCAACAGCGCCAAATTTGATAAAGGTTTTTTTCCTCATTGTTTGTATTGCTTTTGGCTAAACCTTTATGATTCAATCATAGCAAAGCAGATACGAGTTTATCGTCCTCAGGGATTGTGTGAACATCAGTTCCATCAGTTAAACATTGATTTGAGCGGATAAAAAGATGTTTGATAAATTGTTTTTGTGATTTTCAATATAAGGAAAGCGGTAAAATAAGGTTTACAGAGATAACAAAGAAGAACACGTATTCAGAAATGCATTCACATAATCCTTTGATTGCTTTGAACACAAACACTTATGTAAAGGTTCATTTCACTTACGATGTCAAGAGCTATCCACCTAACTATCCCTAGCCTAGGTGAATCTATCAGTTGGAATTCCTAGACGTAATCCCTTACCATCTAGAAAACCAAAAGGAACATTAAAACTCAAATTCTCTCTCAAAGACATTCCCAATAACAAATTTATCCTAAGACAAGGTACCCTAGGCTTGCAAATCTCCGTTGTCACCCCGAAAAATCCTGTTAGAACTCAAAACTCCACCTGTCACGTGGAAGCTCACTATTTTTCCTACCTAAGATAATCTCACCATAAGACAACTAGTTCATTCAGTGGTTTCTCTCTTGAACCGGACCCGCAATTATCTCCCGATCTCATGCTAGTCCATAAAAATCTAACACAAATCAATGATACTTGAAGTGTAGAAAGCAAAACTTTAACACACGGCGTGACCTAAGACATAGGCATTCTACTTTCATTGATCTAAGCATACACCAACTCATATCAACCTCTCGATCTATTTATAAATTAGTGAAGCTCTTTTGATTATCAATTGATTGGTTAGAAGCATGAAGTACAAAGAGAAACACCATACATGAAAGATTTCCATTTACATCAATAATTGAGTTTACAACAATCAAAGAACTAAGCTATAACATTCTAGATACAAAAATAGAAAAGAACATATACAAGAGATAAGAAAGGAAGAGATGAAACCCGAAGAACGGAGACGAATCCACGACGATGGAAACTTTCTCAAGCTTTCCATAGCCACCAAGAGGTTGTCACCATGCTCCAAAGCTCCACTCTATCAATTCCTAGCTCAGGGACCCTTCCTCCATGAAGCCCAGCCTCCTCTGAATGTTTTAGGGAGGAAAAATGGTGAAGAATGGAAGAGATCCCCAGAAAAATCGTGTTCTGACCTTTTATAAGGGTCTAAGGCGGTTTGGCTCGCTTAAGCAAGCTTCAGATTCGCTTAAGCGAGAGCCTTTTCTTAACACTGAAGTACTCTTCTCGCTTAAGCGAGCATAAGTCTCGCTTAAGCGAGGGTTCACTTTCCTTCTATGCCACTGAATGGTTCGCTTAAGCGAGAAAGAATTCGGCTTAAGCGAGATTGTCTTCCAGAATTGATACCCTCTGCCATATAATTTCGCTTAAGCGAATAACATTTGGCTTAAGCGAGATTCTCCATTTCTTGGCCTTTTGACATCTTGTGGCACAGATCTTCATAGATTTTCACCTATCATTGAAAATAAAAGATTAAATGTGAAAATATAATATTTACTCTATTTATATACTAAACTTAACTATTTACTAAATTAACTACTTATGGGGATAAAATAATCAACAATCCAAGCATAGAGGTCAAATAAGTGCTTAAAATTATATTTAAAAACACGTAAAATTGGCACTTATCAACCTTCTGTCCGTTTCGGAACTTTCTTCAGAAATCGGGGGTCTTTGTCACGAGGTTTCCCTGGACAATATCCTTGTCTACAGCGGCTGCTCGAGCGACGATCGCCACTGGCGACACCGACCAGCAGGCGACCCCCGCACTTCCCACTTCTTCTTCATCTATGACTACCTGTTCACTGAATTGGGAATTAGGCTCCCTTTTCTACTACTCCATCTTGAATGCTATCAACGTCGCTCCTTTCCAGTTGCACCCCAACGCATGTGCATTTATGAGGTCCTATGAAATCCTTTGCGATGTCGTTCAGTGCGAGCCATTGCCTACTCATTTCTTCTATTTTTACGACGTGGACGCCAAGTCTTTGCAGTCACACGGCTGGATTTCCTTGAAGGCCAGGCCCGGTCGCAAACGACTCAACCCGTTCAAGTCGAATGCTAAATCCAACTTTGCCCATAGGTATTTCAAGATCGAGATGATCCATGACTATCCCGAAGTCATCACCCAAGGGGATGAGACCACCCTCTTTCCCTTTTACTGGACGGAAGAGCCCAACAACATCGTCGACCCACCAGAGGACTCTCTCAACGATGCTGATAAAATTACCATCAGCTTCTTCGCCAAAATACCCATTCTGGATTGTGGTCAGGTCATTGAGGCTGCCAAGAAATCGCTGACCCCTAAGTATCTAGGTCGCTAAATCTTTCACCCTATGCTCCTTAATTTTGTTATTTTTCATTTTCTTTTCCCATTTTAATCTCTGCAACATATTTCTTTTCAGAGGACCTACAGTTTACAAGTACTGAGCTTTCTAGTGTCCTCGCCAGCAAAAAGACTACTCTGTTCCCTCCTCTATTCAACGCCACGGGGGGGGGGGAGGAGAAATCTAGCCCAAAGAAGCGCTCTTCTCAAGATCTCGACAGTGAGATCCTTCGCCCACCTCTAAAGAAGAAATCCCCCCTTACTATCGGCCAAACCGCGGCAGATGCCGAGCCTGATTCTCCGCACGCGCCCATGTCGGGGATTGTCGATCCTTCCCCAAAATTGTTCAAGGTCCCTAGTCGGACCTTGCGCTCGACGCATAAAGGAAAAGAATTCCTTTCCCAGGGCGAGGCTCTCGTTATGCCGGTCTACCCTCTCCGCCAAGCTGATCCATCATCACAGGGGTTTCAATAGCCTCCGTCGTCTCCCCAGAACACCACTGACTCTCATCAAACCGTTCACTCTGAGGGTGAGTAGGAGGGTCCCTCTCGCCCCCCCCCTCCCCCGCCCTTCAGGATATTAAAGATCCTATTGCCTTCATCCTCTCCCAAGTTCGCCATGAGAAATTAAAAGAGGAGTTACTGAGCAAAGGCCTGGACCACATGGCTGATGAAGCCATGGCGAGCCTCCTGTATGCAGGTAGCATCTTTGCACACGCATTCAAAACATACAATTTTGCCTCCAAAGATGTCACAGAGCTGCAACGAGAGGTGATCCAACTTCGCACCGCTCACTCTGAACGTAAAGAAAAGTGCAAGGCACTAGAATCCCAACTGTCAACTAAAGGCTACTTTTGACAAAAAGTTAACTGAATCAGGGCGAGAAGCCACCCATACCAAAGACGATCTGGAGGCTCAAAAATAGAGGACATTGCTGGAGGTGGCGGCCAAGGAAGAAGTAATTGCTGCAAAGGACCTCGAGTTGGTGACAAAGGACAAAGCGATCTTCGACCTCAAGACGCAGATGGAAATTGTCCTGGCGGCGAAGGATGAGATCATTGCTGCGAAAAAGGCCCAGGATAAGGTCGACGCCGAAAATCTGGAGAGCAAGTTGAAAAATGACGCCGCCCTCGTCGTTGCCTCGCGGCGCGGATGCGGATTTTTCCTCGCCAAAGCCCAAGTCCGCCATCTCTTCAATGATCTTGACTTGCGTCCAATGGGGTTGTTCAAGGTGATCACTCCTGCTGGCTTGGTCAATCCCGAGGATCCCCCGGGGGTGGGCGACATCGATTTCCTGAACGCTGGGAATCAAGACAATGTTAATAATGATGCTAATGTTTAATTTGCAATACCACTTACCCTTTTTGTAATTTGATCAATGTTTGGCGGTCCCCTTAGGGCCTACTCTGTAATAGAACTTGGGTCACTTTTATTGCCAATCCAACTCGTTAATTTATTCTCGCGCTATTTCGTACCCTTTTCCACTTAATTTCTGAATCACATTTAACAATATTGAATTGTGTGAGGGTTTAACTAGAACTTTTTGCTCAATATATTTCAACTGAGGCTTAAACCACACCTTTCTTCCTAAATAAAAAAGGAGTTGCCTCACCAAGTGTGTTTGGTCAATGGTTTTTCTCGTCGGGCTTTGGTGCTCAGGTCCCAATGGCCACTTGGGGTCCCCAAGGCTTTGCCTAGTTAGAAATGCTCACCCTTATTCCGGGGAGGCTTTTTGGATAAGAAGCTTATCTCACACATCGCCAACGGATAACGACGATTGCGCCACCTTCAGAGAATTTTACACCGTGCAGCCGCCGTAATTCAGTTTTTATCGATTGGTAAAGTCAATTGTAAGAGTATTGCTGAGACTACCCTGTCATATATATTTTCTGCAAATACAAGTTTTGCATTTTTACATTTTTCCTGGACGCCTCATTAAAAAACTCCCGAGATGGAGAAAAAGAGTGCATCTTTATTTTTCGTCCCTACATCAAAGACTTCCTGCTCGCCGCATTCCAGTGTCGCCTTCCCAGGCTCCCGACAACAGTAGCTCTCTTAGCTCACGCCCTTTGTCCACGAAGTGCTCGCCTTCCACTCGTAACTCTTGAAGAATCCTTCACCTCGCCTAGATGCATTACTGACCTTCGCCCATCCTCCGCCTCGCTTGTTGTTAACTTTCCTTACCCCTCCTTTCTACTGCCAATCCACCTTTGGAGCCTTGAAACTCTTTCTCGCCTTTATGGCCCTAGTTGCAGCTTTTTCCACTTTTTGTTGCGCTACCTTCCCTTTTCCTTTATCCACCAGGCGGGGCCCTTACGTCACTGGTGGCTTGACCTTAGGTATTCCCCACTTAGTTGGGTCGCTCTTGCTCCAATCAAAAAGGTCCAAACTCCAAATTATCATCCAGCAGTCTCTCCAAGCTCAATTCCTGTCGGACAGTGAGTCGGGCTCCAATCGCCATAATTCCCCTTCTAAATTTTTGCTCTTCAAAATCAGCAATGATGTCCGCCCAGCGGCGCTCGGCCTTTGAGTTAGCAAACTGACTGTCTTTTCCCGTCCTCCTCAAGCTGGGGAGATCCTGCCAAGGCTGGATAACCTCAACCCCATAACACTTGTGCCCAGCAGCAGCGTCTTTCTTCCCATATAGGCTTAGGCAATTGTTATAACATTCTCTAGCTCGCCTTTGGTCAACCAACCGTGACCCTCCCCACCTTTCCGCTGTTGAGCGAATACTTGACCGCCAAGTGTGCCGTGGATATCACCGCACACAGGAGGTTCAATGTGTTTCGGTCAATGATCACATTGTAAGAAGCTACTACTTGCAATACCAAGTACCTTACTCGCAGCACCTTCGCATTCTCATCAACGCCAAAGATCGTATTGAGGTCCAGGTAACCCTTACCCAAACCTGTTCTCCTGAAAAGCCTACCAAGGTTCCTGTGTAGGGAGTCAAGTCTTGATCTATCAGTCCCATCTTGTCGAACGCGTCGCCGTAGATGATATCCGCTGAACTGCCCTGGTCAAGTAGAACTCGCCTGACATTAAAGTTGTTGATCCTCACCATGACAACAATCGGATCATCCCTATGTGTTTTGATGCCCTCAAAATCTGTCGTCGATACCACAATGCCTGGGTGTTGGGAGCCAAAAGGAGTTTCCAAAACTGAACTCACCGCTCTCACGTGCTGCTTTCTCGCCGCCTGAGTGTCGTCGCCGCCTCCGAACCCACCTGCAATTGTGTTTATGGTGCCGACCACCGGTTCCATCTCTTTGTTGAAGGTTTCTTCAGCTCCACCCCTTCCGGTCGCCAACGTTTGCTTCTGATCCTTCTTTGCCACCGGTTGGCGGTTCCCTTGTTGGCGATCTCCTTGTTGGCGGTCTCCTTGCGGGCGATCTCCCTGTTGGCGGCCTCCTCGCTAGTACTGCTTCATCCGCCCCAATTTGATCATCTTTTCTATCTCCCTCTTCATGGTGAAGCAATCATCAGTGTCATGACCCACTCGGTGGTACTCACACCACTTAATTGTGTCGATCCCGCTGCGTGGTGGTGGTTCCTCTTGGTCGGATTCTCCAACCATGTGCGTGGCCTTCACCTCACGTAGGATATCCGTCAAATGAGTGTCGAGCTCCATGCCCTCTTCTCGCTGGCGAGATCCCTGTGGCTGCCACGGTCGGCGGCGATCTAAATCCTCCTATCGCGGGTATAGCTGCTCATTAACCAACTTCGCCACTGACTTGCCCTTCTTCTCCCTATGTTTGCTGCCTCCACCTTTCTCTTCATCGTACCTCTCTTTTCCCGCTTGTTTCTCCTAAGCGTCGTTACCTTCCTTCTTCGCACGCTTCCTCTTGAACGCTTCATCCTCCTCGTTCAGAATGTACGTGTTTGCCTAGGCTCGTATCTCCGCCATTGATCTGGCTGGCTTCCTACTCAGCTTTCTGTTCAACGAGCCAGGTAACAGTCCATTCTTGAATGCTAAGGCACAGGCGCGCGGCTTAGAGTCCTTGATCTTCACAGATGTGGTACTATAACGCGCCATGTACTATTTCAGCGTTTCTCCTTCAAACTGGCGCAGGGTATAGAGATCGTCAATCGTAACCTTTCTGACTTTACTCGCCGAGAATTGGATCAAGAATTTTGATGAGAAGTCACTGAAATTCGTGATTGATCCGCGAGTTAAGGTAGTAAACCACGCCATCGTCGTGCTCTTGAAGGTTGAAGGAAACATACTGCACTTAACCGCGTCCGACGCTGCATTGATCACCATTTTTGCATTGAAGTAAAGAAGCTGATCCTTCGGATCGGTGCTACCGCTGTAGGATTCCAACACCAGGTTCATCATGTTATTCGGGATGGAAACTTCTCGCACCACGTCTTCATCCTGCTGCTCGTGGCGAAAGGACTGGAGTTGTTCTTCGAGATACTCGTTTCGTTTCCTGATGTTATCGACGCTCCGCATCATACGCCACCTGTCTCTCTGAGTAATGGTATGTTGAGGCGAAGGAGCCAAATTCTCCGACGGAGTTGGTGACTATTCCGGAGATCCTTGCTGCGAGGGAGGAGTTGGCAGAGGTGTAGTTGGAGAAGGTGGCGGAGGAGGAGGAGGAGAAGTAAGTGGCGACGGAGCCAATTGCTCCTGTTGAACCTCCGCACGACATGCTCGAACTACTCGTTCTTGCACCTGAGCGCCACACGGAGGCGATACGCGCCTCCGCTCCGGTGAATCGCGACGTCGTCGACGTCGTGTCTCCATCCATAATCGCCAAGAAAACGCTGAAATTCTGAAAATCCGACGGAAAACCAAGAATTGAACAGAAATCGGAACTTCGTTTCACTCTGCAATCAATCCACGTGATCCGGGAGTAGAAAATTTACAGGTCCCCACATATGGCGTCAAATGTTCTTGCCATGAACATTGGGATAGGGTGTAGTACCTATAGTGAAGAGAGATTACACTAAGAGAGAGTACCTAGAGAGAGAAAATAACTGAATTTCAAGTGTGTATTGATCAAATGAGTCAAAAGTCCTTTACAAATGGTAAATGCTCGCTATTTATAGTAGGGAGCTGGACCTAATGTATGTAACTGCCTCTGTTGGGCCTCGCGGGAGGAGGCCTCATTCCCAGGCTGGGCGACCGCCACTTGGCGGGTAACCCCTGGGCGCAAGCCCCCTAGGGGCTTGCCCAGTCTAGAAATTTATTACTCCCTCCGTTCCAAAATGTAAGTTGTTTTAGAATTTATATCATATTCCAAAATATAAGTTGTTTTGCAAAACCAATGCACTTTTTCTCTCTTTCTTCCTTATATACCCTCATTTAATATTATATCTCTTAATTACCACCTTCAATTTTCACCTATCACAACTCTCACTATCCACTTAATCAATAATAACATTTCTCTCTCCTTAATATAACACAACTTTAAATAGGGGTATTTTAATCAAAAAAATTATCAATTAATGAGCTCTTAAACAATGTGCACAACCTAAAACAACCTACATTTTGGAACGGAGGGAGTACTTATATACATTGAGACGAAAATCGCTGAAAAGATCAATGTTGATACAATAATAGATAAATTTAGTATTATGAAAAAACGAATAATCCAATTTAAATAATTTTTGTATGATTTGAAATATATACATAAATATAGTATTTATTGGTTAAAAAAAATTCTTGCAAATGATTTGGCCTATACAAAAATACCAAAACATGTTAAAGCAAATGATGGTACCGATCGGTAGCAATTTATGTCTTGCAATAATAGTACTAACTAATTAGCACTATCCCTTCCTTGCCTGGTCACTAGTTTTCTATACAAAACTGTCTTCGATTATTGCACTATATCAAAAGGCCGTTTCCAATCTTAACGATAATTAAGATGGAAAAATATATATGTCATCTAATCTACTCAAATGAATCCAGCCATCAAAACCAGATAACCCGATCCTTACTCATTCAGCACTACTACTTTGCATTGAATTGTCATTGTAGTATTTTATTTCGCCCCCAACAGAAAAATTCTGGATACGCCCGTGTCGGGGCAAGTTAATTAAACAGAAGGATCAGAAGACAAGGTTATAGGGCTAGAGATAAAGCACTCAAATATAAATATACACTACCACACACATCTAAAGTTGAACTCTCTTCGTCATAGGTATTTGATACGAAAAGCATAATGTTCATAAATTGTAGTTAGAGAAGACAATTCCAGAATCATATATAGCTTTCAATACTTGAGTTCCTACTTTAATTGTTTTCAAGTAAACTAAACTGGAAAAAAATACACAAAAGTAACAGAACAGACAAGTAACAAAACGTCTGAAATTTCCCTTCTCCAAGTCTTTCACAATGTATCCTTAATATCATGGAGGAATTCCCAATAACGATCTAGATAGTTATCTGCAGGTGTCACTCGCTGCCATTTTCCAGTACAAAATATTGCGTAGGCATCAGCCCCATACCTAATTGAGAGAAAATCCGTGAAAACATAAGAAAAAGGAAAAATAGCATTGCTTAAATTAACAATAAGGAATAATTGGAGTCCTCCAGATTGAGAAAAAGTGAGGAATTACACCATTGATTGAAATTAATAGTTGAAATTGCAAACATAAACACGCACAGAGACAATACTTTGAAATAGTTTCATTCTCATCAACCCTTAACTTTCCAAATAATGATTATGACTTCTTACTTTTCCCTGTCTCACTTTATCATAGTCAAATACTCAAATCCATAAAATGTTCACATAAGAGGGTATAAGATAACATACTTGCCAATGCCATGCAGTTGAGTGACGTGTGTCCAGTGTTTACCCAAGTACTCCTCGGAAAACCTTTTTAGTCTTGCTGCCCTCTGTTTTTGAAAACCAATGCCATGTATGACTTGTTCTAGGGTATTTGTTGAAGCTCGGGTACAAGCTTTTGCATCAGGGCATATACGGAACAATTCTGATATTACTGATCTCGCCTGCATTATCTCGACTATAAATTAGGCTATACAATTTCAAATTATAGACATCTTTTTAAGATTCATCCTAAAAGAAAACCACAAACGGAAAAAAATATGTTTCAACTTTCAACGAAAGCGAAAATTCATCCTATCCTCTGCAAATATTTTCACAGTTGAACTCAAACCAATTATGAAAATAAAGGAGATTACATTTTTGTAAAATAAGAGAAGAACAAGTAGCAGGTAGATATGAGAAAATGGCCAACAAACAAAGACTAAAGATAATAACACAAAAAAACAAAGTATGCAGCAAGACTTATGGAAGTTCAAGAGAGCAGCACCATTTAAGCATTCGTGGGTAGAATATAATATGACAGATGAAGTGAGAAACATAGCTCTCACATTTCAATAGAGGCAAAGAAACAACACACCATTAAGATTCAAGTATTACTCTCCAACACACTAGAAGGCTACATAAACTGTACTCCCTCCGGTCCTATTTATAAGCAACAAAAAAAAAATTCACATAGTTTAAGAAATGTAGTTAAACTAGATAAAATGCATTAAATTTGTCTTAAATTAAAATGAACTTCCAAAATTACCCTTTGTTATTAGTGTTGGAAAGTGAAAAAGAGAGAGAATAATTAATGAGACACATTTTACAAGTTAGAATTAATAAGGGCATCATTGGAAAAAATTAATTAATATAGCTCAAACTTTCATTTGGTTCTTATAAAAAGGACCAAGATTTTTCTTCTCTTTCATGCTTATAAATAGGACCGGAGGGAGTACAATGAATCTTAATCCTTTTTACCAAAAATATTAAGTCAAATGCCACTTAGCATGAGAAATGAGAAAAAAAAATATTAACCGTTGAGTTCCTTGTTTCGAAAATGACACTAGAACACTACTTTTAAGGGGGGGGGAGGGGGGGAGGTAGCAATCCATGTAATAAACAGTTCAGAAAGGTAGCCTTATAAAGCACATCAACAAATGACTATATAACATTATATACCTTCAAACCAGTAGACTTGTTCAAGAGCATACAGATTACCATCACCTTCCAAGGGTCATGGTAATGAGCCTCTTGAAGAAGTTTCAAAGGGGATTGTGGAGGCACCCATTTAATGTCAGGTGTTTTTCTCTTGTATGCTTCATCTTTCATCTCAGTTTGAGAGAGAGTTGTTTTCTTAGGACTTTTAACCACATCATCAATTTGTTCTTCACACCAAATAGGCTTCTTACGTTTCAGCTTCTTTTTCTTGCTTTCAATAGCTTTCTTCTTCTTATTTTCTTCATTGAGGCTAGACATCTACATTATCCAAAGGGTGTGTTAGTAAAAACAAAGACAACAAATGAAAGATGGAGAGGTTTTTTATCCACTCCTTTCTTCTATTCACAATCTTTTCAGTTTCCCAAATCATAAAAAGAACTTTCAGTTTCCCTAGCCATTTTAAATGTATTATTGTTTCTATTTCATTATTGATAGTTAATGAGAGGCACGAGTTCAAAAAATGAGAGGCACGGCTATATTAGCTTGTATTCAAACATTTGGAGGTGAATAATTTTTTTTTTGAAAGAGGTGAATAATAATAGCTTGGAAATGCGCCTCAAAACTCAAAAGATAAATAAATTTGAATTTTTAAAAAAAATACTTGATAGCATATTTGAATAGCCAATCAAGCACTTAATAGCCACGATCCAATCAAGCACTTAACAGCCAATCAATTAAATCAAGTTAATTTTTTTGGCACAAACTATATATATTTATAATGATAATCATATATTCATATCTTTTTGTTCATTATACACTCAAAAGTTTGCTACTGTAACCAAAAAAAAATTATACACTCAAAAGTAATTCTACTTCAAAATATTAAATAAAATTCTCTTTCAGGAATCACGTTTTCATAATTATATCAAAACATAAACGTTTACTTGCCATCGCAACCGGCTATTCACGCCGCAACAACAACAACACCGCTGCAACCGCAATTTAAAACCCTGGATCAAGCGTCTGGTGTGGGCAATTAGGCTTAAGCTTAATCTTGCCATGCACTACAAAATTTCTGGCTCGGAAGAGCTAAGAGCTATTCTCAACAATGAGTAATGAACTCCGAACATCAGAATGAGCCAAGCAACAACAACAAAGATATTAATTATGGATCATCTTTTCAACTCTCAGAATTTTCTTTTTCCAAAGATGACCTAACTCAAAAGGCATATGCCAAATTTGTGTCAATTCGCACTTTTAGGTAAGAAATTGACACAGTTTTCGCACTTATAAGTGAAAACACATTCCGCACTTTTAAGTGCGAAAACCGTGTCAATTTCTCATTTAAGTGTGAAAATATATGAGATAGGGAAAAAATGTGTTATGCACCAACTATGGGTGCGGAAAAAAGACTATGTACATGGCCAAAAACGTGAAAAAACACCACGAAAAGAGGAGTAATTGCGAGGCCAACCTCGATGGTGAAGATATACAATGGTGATGGGCTAGATGATTGTGGTGATGTAGGTCGGTGATATTGAAGAAGAAGACAGTGGTGGATGGTGAATGATAGAAAGAGAATGGTGTTGGTGAGGTTGGTCGATAATAGGAAGAGGATAGCTAACAGATAAAAATTATTTTCAAAGGTATTTAAGTAAATTGGAAAAAAAAAAAAAAGGGATCGCACTAAAACTAATGCCCAATTCAAAACTCTTCCATGGAACTATTCCAAATTCGCTTCTCCACAAAAGTGGCAGAACACTACATAAGAGTTCCAATTTTGCATGGATTTCCCCTACCCATCATCAATTTAGGATTATAATTAATGGCAATAGGGAATAAAATGAGAAGTGTGCAGTTTCTAGCTGTCAAAAATTTGCATAGCTGATTATGGACATGCTTTAATTTGTAAAGTTTACCAGTACAATCACAACACTATTAGCATCGTACGTAGAACCACATACTCCAATTAAAGGGGTAATTCAAATTGTATGCAAGCATCCACCAAATTATTAATTGAAACAAAATTAAAATAGTGTCGAAGTTATTAAGATGCTCTCTCCTAAATTGTTTCCCTCCTTTCAAGATTTACCATTAAGATGCTCCTTTAAGCTTCCCTTTTCTATAGTGAAATCTTATAATGCAAAAACTAGTCCAAAGGACACTAAGAGCATCTTTATCCATCACACTCACTAGAGTGTCTACACTTCATTCTATTTTGAGAATTAAGATGAGAATTTCAAATAAAGTGTAGTTCACTAAATAAGCATGAATGACAATTGCATGATGAAATAACCACCATAGGCAGTTGTTGGAGAGAAAAGGAGAATCGCAGTTTGAGTAACAGGGATCTTGTAGGTCAAAGACATCCCTATTACCCAAAGCAACCCCTATCCCTTAAATGCAGTTATAAGAACCATCCAGACAGAGCAAACAAGAAAGTAACATCAACAGCAAGTAAATCACTCACAATGGATGCTACACTACACTCACCTCGTAATAACAGAAAACCCTAAGCTTGAAGCTTGAAGCGTATGGCAGTGTTCTGCAAAACCCAAGATTTTCACACAAAAAAAAAGTGATTAAAACAGGGAATGGAGATTGGGAGGGAAAATGAGGGAGTAAGTGTTATGTTACCTGTGATTGTGATTGTGAGTGACTTGTATTCCAGCAGTGTTGTGAGTGGAGAGTGGAAGAAGGGATTATGGAGGGAAAAATGACTTCTTTACGCGGGCAACCTTTTATCTCATCTTACCTTCAGCAGAGCAGCAGGTAAAAGTGTTTTTTTATTTTATTATACTATTTCTTCTACTTTAGTCCATTGTTAATTATATTAAGACTCGACATTTTATTACAATATACTCAAGCACAATAACAATCTTTCATATATCCATAATATATATATTCAGAGGTTTTTCTAGGTCCAATCATCGCATACGTGGCATCTCATGATTGGCTAATTTCATTAAAAATCCTACATGGCAATCATTCCTACTTTCCTCTTAATGTACACCCTTCTCCTTAACCTACACTCCTCTCTATTTAAAAGCCTATATAAGACTCTTATTCTTCATTCATCTCTCAATTATTTGGATTTCTCCTTAACCTACATTGCTTCTTCAATCATCTCCTGTATTTTGTATTTTTTAAGCCTTTGTACATGTCTTCAAGATCTCATTTTGTGGTTCTTCATGATTATACAAGGTATGTACTTTTTCTCAACTGAAATCAATTTTTCATGTCTTTGGTGTGTGTTATTGTAATCTAATCTCATTCCTTCAAAATTCATGTTTTACTAACCATAATATGCTATTCTCCTCATTCCCTTTCAACAATTTTTTTAGCGGATTATGGTGTCATTAGACCTATATACGCTGAAAATAACAATTTCACGGATATGGATCAAGGGTATATTATTATTATTGATCCTGTGAGTGTTCTGCAAATTAATGGAAATTAGAGGCGGTGACATAGTTTGTTTTAGGTTTGAAAGAATAGCAAATAGAATTATTGAAGTTAAGGTGGTGTATGGAAATATTTAGTTAGTTGTTATTCATTCCAAAATTTAATAAGTTGTTGTTTTGTCTTGGATATCTTTTCGTGGTTTTGTTTTTCTCAATCTACATGAGAGGATTGTTCTCATGATTTACTTTATTTATCAAATAAAATCCAAGATTAATTGTTATTTTTTTCATTCTGGAATTGTTCTCATGATTTACTTTGTTTTTCCTTTGTTTTACACGTACAATTTTTTCCTTGACTTCATCACTTTGTCTTGTGGGCTGAATCAAGCTTGATATATTTGACAATTTTACATTCACCGACGATTTATAAAAATAAGATACCCATATATGCCCAACGGTGCTTCTTTTCTTTGTCATCCTTTTACGGTCAAGATCCAAACAAGATTAAATATAAAAAAGAACTTTAGTCAGATACCAAAAACACTTTTTTACCATACATTTTTAAAAATAAAAATTGTTTTTAATAGCCAATTTAAGTTAGTCTAATATCAATATCATTCATGTCAAATTATTGCTTTATATGATTTTTAAAAAAAAATCCCTTTTGAAATAAGTTCCATTTTTAAGATGAAAAAAAAACGTTTAAATAATTAATTAGGAGAATCCCATTTTCCATGGTTTTAAAATAATTTCAAATTTTAAAATGATAAGAAAAGGTAAAAAAAATTAATTACTTTTTAAATTTGGTAGCCAAATTTTATATAAGGAAAAATATTTTCGAAATTAATTAATTATTTCCTTCAATTTCCTTATATAAACCACTTAATTATATTAATTACCTTATTTAAAATCATAAAAGACATTAATCACCTTCCTCTTGCCCGCTAGCAGAGGACCCTTCTGAAGGCCGTCAGTTGATGCTCTTGCCACCGGGATTTTCAGCTCCTCGAGGCATTTTGACTAGAGCAAGGAGTGCTCTTCTGATGGGGAAACGGTTGGGCTTAGAGTACTCTTGTTCTGATACCGTTGCCTTAAACCAGATTGCGGCTCAGATTTCGACGCGTTGAGCTTTGTTTGGGTTGGTCTTTCTGGTTACGGTTGTTGCTCGACCTCACTGTTTGGTTGCTTTGGCCTTGGGGTTTTGTGGGGGGGGTTTTCTCTTTAGGTTTGTTTGTTTTGTTTTGGTGGGCTTTCTGTTGTACAGGGGAGGGTGTGTTTTTTGGTCGGTGTTGTATAGGGCGTTTGTGATTTTTTGTTAGAGCTGTTGCTCTGCTCCCTCTGCTGTTTTTGAAGAGGGCGAGTAGCTTCTCCTCTTCATGGGGTGGCTACTGTCTTGTTTTCCTCTCTTTTATCATATATTACATTTTGCTTTCGAAAAAAAAAAGACATTAAATGTCTTATGGAATAAATACTATTTTCGTATTTTTTAAACAAGGAAATTTAAAATAATTAAATAAATTTTAATGCATTGACTATTTATTTAAAGAAAATATTTTCGTAATTAATTATTTATTTTCTTCAATTTCCTTATATAAACCACTTAATTATATTAATATTTTAATTTAAAATCATAAAAGACATTAAATGCTTTATGGAATAAATGTTATTTTCGTTTTTTTGAAATAAGGAAATTTAAAATAATTAAATAAATTTTAATGCATTGACTATTTATTTATGGAAATATTTTCAAAATTAATTATTTATTTCCTTCAATTTCCTTATATAAACTAATTAATTATATTAATTTCCTAATTAATTATATTACTTGTCCGTATGCATCACCCGCTTCTTCAGTGTTTTACTATGTCAGTGGCTATGGAGGGGACAACCTGTGTGATTTTGGTAGAGAAAGATGAGTCTGCCTATGACTATGGCAAGGTAGAAACTATGCCATCAACGTCGGTGAAGATATATAATTCTGAAGATGCTACTGACTTCGGGGAGGACTCAGAAAATAACGACGACATCATTGCTGAGGATGAAGGTGAAACAGAAGCTATTTTTGACAAAAGCTATGATGTTGCTGGTGAGGCAGACTCAGGAGAAGAGGATGAAGTATTCCGGAATGAAAAATTAGAAGGGCTTCAAACCATGGTGGAGGTGGCGAATTCTCAGATGGCAACTGACTCAATAGATGCTCCAGAGGCTGACTTTCGTGATACAAGGCCTGAGCAACACCTTGGACAGGTTGGACATGACTCACCGGCGGTAGTGAAAAGCCATGAACGGCTGCAAGCAAACCAGTTGGGTGACCGGAAAATTTTTTCAAATTCTACAACCATTAATGGTGCCATCAACGCAGGAGAGGATTTCATGGAACAGTTGCACGTTTTGGAGGAAACGGGTTACACAGAGGAGGAAATTGAGGCTTGGAAGGGAAATATAAAAGCTGGAGATATAAAGATAATTCAAAATCATATATTCCCTTTTAATTTTAAATATCTTGATATTATTTCAAATAACCAGTTTTCTGTTACAGGATATTCCTTTAACACTCAGGATATGACTCAAAAATATAGATGGCCACTATACTCAACTTACTGGGACCCGTTTCAAGTTCAACAATTGATAAAGCAGTGTTTGCCTACGGATTTACACACAAAACACGACTTTTTGTTGCCTGCAGCTTATTTGCAACCATCCACCACTTCTGCGTTCCAGGTTCAAGACGCAACACCGTGTGAAAATTACGTCCGGACTTCGCCACACCAAATCGTGAGGCAAATCGTTCCCTGCATTGGCCTTCCACCTCAACAGTGCGTCCCCCCAGAGACACAGACGCCCCTGAAAAGTCTTGATCTTGTGCTGTCTGATCCAATAACTCCAACGCCTCACAATTCCCCAAACACAAACTCGTCTAAGAAAAGCTCACAGCGGGGAAGGCCGAAGGGAAGCAAAAACAAACCTATAGCTTTGCCAGATGATTATTTAGAGCCAGTGACAGGAGAAGACGGTGTGACAACTCGTGCTCAACGAGTTTGGTTGATTGGACAGCAGCTTGGTTTAAAACCGCGTGGTTCTGAAGCTTTGATGATAAGAGGGTTGGAAGCTCAAATCCGCGACAATCATCCGCATCTTAATTAATATGCCGGGACCTTGGCTCACATGGAATGTTCGTGGGCTAGGAGGAACAACGAAGAGGGAGATTGTGAAAAAAGCAATTCAGCAGCTGAAACCAGAATTACTTTTTCTTCAAGAAACTAAACTAAATGAACAACGACAGACAACAATAGAAAAGTGGGCGCAAAGTTTGCATATGCGTCATGTCGCAGTATATTCAGTAGGTGTAGCAGGAGGGCTCTTGTGCCTGTGGAAGGAAAATAGTTGCCAAGTCTTGACAGTCGTGACTGATAACAATTTTATTTTGATGAAGTTGAAGCTCCTGAACTCTGAACATATAGTGTTGGTGGGGAATGTTTATGGACCACATACAGTTGCAGAACGAAGAGTATTTTTTGAGGCACTAAAGACTCATGTTATGGGTCATTCTGGCATGGTATTCCTAGGTGGTGATTTCAATGCAGTACTGTTGGCTGCAGAACGGTCCTCAGGTGGTTTTCTAGATGCAGGAGATGCTAATTATCAACAGTTTGTGCAGGATAGCAACTTAACTGATTTACCACTTCTGAATGGGGAGTATACCTGGTTCTCGAGTCGAAATGATGGCTTATGGAGTCGCCTGGACAGATGGATGGTGTCTGATGAGGTGATTTTATCATTTTCAAATATTTCTCAATCTGTTCTAGACTGGAACGTGTCTGATCACAGGGCAGTGTCTTTGATGTTTGGTACGCATGATGCTGGTCCAAAACTTTTTCATTATTTCAATCATTGGGTGGAGGAGGACGGATTTAATGAGGTGGTGGAGTCTTGGTGGCGTTCTTCAGTATACCAAGGTTGGTCGGGTTATGTCTTGCAACAAAAATTGAAGGGGTTGAGGGGAAAAATAAGAGAGTGGCGAAGGGGGAGGGGAGCATGGGGGGCGGAAAAAATAGTGTTGTTAGAGGGAAGACTGCAGGAGGTGATGGGGGATATGGAAGAGCAAGGGGGGTCACACAATTTATCTATGGAGCGGAGGGGCATTTTGGAGAATTTATGGAAAGCATACCGTGAGGAGGAACGAATTTGGAGACAGAAATCTAGGGTGCGTTGGCTCAAGGAGGGGGATAGGAATACAAAGTACTTCCACCGTATCTGTAAGGCAAGAGTTGTGAGAAAGAACATTACTCAGTTAAGGTATCAGGATAGAGAGTTAACAGCTCCAGCAGAAATTAAAGAGGCTATGCGGCATCACTTTCAGAATTTTTTCCGGGTGGCTGAAGTAGCTAGGCCTCGGCTGCAGAATGTGAATTTGCAGAAGTTGTCAGAGTCTGAAAATCAATTATTAGAAACAGCTTTTTCACAGGAGGAGATTTGGGAAGTTGTTAAGAATTTTGATGGAAATAGAGCACCTGGCCCTGATGGTTTCAGCATGGATTTTTTTAAAAAATTTTGGAACCTGGTGAAAGATGATATACTTAAATTTTTTGATGACTTTTATAATACAGGTCGAATGGTAAAGGGTTTGAACTCTACTTTCATTGCACTTATTCCCAAAGGAGGTCATCAGAAAGAGATATCAGATTACAGACCCATAAGTTTGATTGGTAGTGTCTACAAACTGCTATCCAAGGTTTTATCTGCCCGCCTCAGTCTGGTTCTTCCAAGGTTGTTAACTCAGAATCAGTTTGCATTTACAGCAGGGAGACAGATTGCGGATTGCTCTTTGATTGCAGCTGAAATTGTCCACTCTATGTCTGTAAGGCCACAGGGAGGTTTGCTTTTTAAAATTGATTTTGCAAAAGCATATGATAGCGTTGAATGGGGTTTTCTTTTGGAGCTTTTGCAGGAAATGGGTTTCGGATACAGATGGATTAAATGGATGCAGTGCTGCATTTCCTCAGCTTCTTTGGCGGTTTTGGTTAACGGATCCCCGTCTGATTTCTTTTCTATTGAAAAGGGGTTGAGACAGTGTGATCCTTTATCCCCTCTTCTCTTTAATTTAGTGGCGAATGGAATGTCATGTATGCTGAATCAGTTGCTAGAGTAGGTTAACCCATGCGGGGTAGAAGTGGCTCCAGGCCTCTATTTAAACCATTTACAATTTGCTGATGATTCTTTGCTATTTTCAGATTGTGTTCAGCATCAGTATGAGAACCTGGCCTTGGCAGTTGAAGCTTTTTTGTTTGCGTCAGGCTTAAAAATTAATTTTAGCAAATCTGAAGTATTTGGGGTGAATGCCCCTATGGTGCTGGTTCAGGAAGCTGCAAACTGGTGGAATATCAAGGTGGGCTCATTACCTTTCATATACCTTGGCTCGCCTCTCGGAGGTAATCCTAGAAGGTTAGCTTTTTGGAATCCAGTTTTGGAGCGGTTGACAGCAAAATTGGGCACATGGAACTCACGTTTCTTGTCATTAAGCGGGAGGTTAGTTCTTGTTAAATCTGTTCTAAATGCTATTCCTCTTTACTACATGGCATTGTATCGTGCACCAAAGGGGATTATTTTGAGGATAGAGAGAATTATGCGACGCTTTTTGTGGGGGAGATCTCTGGGCTCAAATAAAATTATGTGGGTGGCTTGGGAGGATATATGCAAGGGGTCTAGGTATGGTGGTTTGGGGGTGGGTTACCTTGAGTGGAAAAATAAGGCCATGCTGTTGAAATGGGTTTGGCGGTTTGGGCGGGAGAGAAATGCATTGTGGAGGGAAGTAATTTGTGGCAAATATGGTTTGAAGCGGGAGCTTATATCACTTAGTTTCGATGCACTATCTCATAAAAATTTGTCATTCCCTCTTGCTGAGGTGTGTGCAATTTGGCGTGAAAGTGGGCTTGTTGGTACTGTATTCAGGGATGGAATAGCTTGTCAAGTGGGAAGGGGGAGTGGAGTTTTGTTCTGGTTAGATCATTGGGTTGGTTCGGGACCACTACGGTTGGTTTTTCCTCGAGTCTATGCTCTTGTGTCACATAAGAGAGCATCGGTGATGGAATGCGGTGTGGTGGTTGGGCATAAATGGGTTTGGGATATATCTTTTGAGAGAGAATTTCTGGGTTGGGAACGACAACTGTATGATGATTTTCAGCTAGTTCTTCAACAATTGGTTCCTAAACATGGGGTATACGCGCATGTGGACTGTTTGGTATGGAAGCATGATAATATGGGCATGTTTAGTGTGAAATCGTTATGTGCTGTTGTTGAGGCAAGATGGTTCTCGGAAGATGGCTGGTCGGTTCCAAAATCACTACGGCCAATTTTACCATCCAAGATAGCTCTTTTTTTATGGCAGGTTCAGAAGAACAGGGTGGCTACTAAAGAAAATTTGAGGCGCCGTGGCGTGGCCTTGGAAGAAGGGGCGACTTGCGTGCTGTGTTTGGGTGCACCTGAAACGGTGGCCCATCTTTTTCTGCATTGTCCTAAGGTTTGGCAGCTTTGGGTAAGTGTGTTACATAGAGAAGGTGTTTGGTGGGGGGTGTCCGAATCGATTCAGGCGTGCTTTGCTGAATGGGGGTCACTTCGAAGATCTACAGCTAGGATTTTATGGGACTTGATACCATATGCTTTATGCTGGGTGGTGTGGTTAGCTAGAAATAATGTGATTTTTAAAGAATTATCTTTTGATGCTGAAGAGGTATGGGAGTCTCATATGTTTATGCTTTTTACTTGGATAAAGGCTTGGTGGAAGGATTGTCCTTATGGAGTGCATCAATTCTCTCAGGGTTTTACAAAAATAGACATTCAAGGCAAGGTGGGGGTGCGCATAGTGGTCCCTTGGAAACCACCCCAAGGTACGAATCTGAAATTCAATGTTGATGGGTCTTTTCAGTCGGGGTGTGCTGGTACTGGTGGTATTTTGAGGAATGGGGCGGGCGAAGTGCTTGGTAAATTTTCCAGAAAAGTGGAGGTTACAAGAGCTGATGAGGCGGAGGTGTTGGCTATTCTCTATGCTCTCTTGTTTTGTCAACAATTTATGGTGTCTTCTGTGGAGATTGAAAGTGATTCCACACTTGCTGTTGGCTGGGTGAGCGGTGGAAAAATGAGACCTTGGAAGCTTACAAATGAGTTGAATATGATTGATTATTTGATGCCACTCGTGAATTGTATCGGGGTAAGTCATATCTTGAGGGAGGGGAATGCGGAGGCGGACGAGTTGGCAAAAAAAGGATGCTTTTGTGTGGAGCCGGTTTGGTTCTATTCAGGGCCATAGTTCTGCCTCATCGTAAAGAGTTGTTGTTTGGTTTTATTTCTTACTTGCAGGAACACTTTGGAATGCTTATCTTTGAGGGCCATTGCAAAATTCCATGAATCTGGACTACTTGTTTGCTGGTGTGCTAGTTGTTGCTGCTGCTGTTTTTTGCTGTCTTTGTTGTTCCTGTTAAATGTTTCTAGTTCTGTTGCTGGTTTTTCCATGCTGTTGTTTTTACTGCTGCTGGTTTTCCTGTCCTTGCTGTTGCTGTGAATGCTGCTGGTTGCTGCTGCTGTTTTCCCTGTTGTTGTTTTTGCTGTTGCTGGTTTTGCTGTCGTTGCTGTCGCTGTTAAGTGCTGCTGGTTGCTGTTGCTGCTGTATTGTCGCTGTACGTTGCTGATGCTGTTTCCTGTTGTCTGAAGGTCGTTGCTGGTGCTGTTTGCTGCTGTTTGATGCTCTTGCTGTTTTACGGTTGCTGTTATTGATGTACATGGTTTTTTTTTCCAAATTTTCGAGCAATGAGTTAAGCTCGAATCAGTTTTAATTTTTAACTTTGTGTTTCAAATGCAGAATGGCTATCTCCGGATTGTGGTACTCTTTTTCCTTGCTTGGTTTTTATCCCAATGGGTTTTTCCAAGTAAGGTTTTAATGAGGCTCTTTCTTGGGATTTTGTCTAAGTCATTCTGTGGGTTGGTGGTGGGTTCTTTGACAGTATCAGTTTGTACTCTATCCTTTACTTGGGTTGTTTTATACTCAAGATTTATTAATATATTCATTCATCTTTCGAAAAAAAAAACATCATAAAAGACATTAAATCCTTTAAGAAATAAATGCTATTTTCGTTTTTTTTAAATAAGGAAATTCAAAATAATTAAATAAATTTTAATGCATTGACTATTTATTTAAGAAAAATATTTTCGAAATAATTATTTATTTCCTTTAATTTCCTTATATAAACCACTTAATTATATTAATTTCCTTATTTAAAATCATAAAAGACATTAAATGCATTATAAAATAAATGCTATTTTCGTTTTTTTTAAATAAGGAAATTTAAAATAATGAAATAAATTTTAATGCCTTGACTATTTATTTTAGGAAAATATTTTTAAAATTATTTATTTATTTCCTTAAATTTCCTTATATAAACCACTCAATTATATTAATTTCCTTATTTAAAATTATAAAAAACATTAAAGGCTTTATGAAATAAATGTTATTTTCATTTTTTTTAATTAAGGAAATTTAAAATAATTAAATCAATTTTAATGCATTGACTATTTATTTATGGAGAATATTTTTGAAATTAATTATTTATTTCCTTCAATTTCCTTATATAAATCTTTAATTTTATTAATTTCCTTATTTAAAATCATAAAAGACATTAAATGTTTTATGAAATAGATGCTATTTTCGTTTTTCTTAAATAAGTAAATTTAAAATAATTAAATAAATTTTAATGCATTGACTATTTATTTATGAAAATATTTTCGAAATTATTTATTTATTTCCTTCTATTTCCTTATATAAAACAATTAATTATATTAATTTCCTTATTTAAAATCATAAAAGACATTAAATGATTTATGGAATAAATGCTATTTTCATTTTTTTAAATAAGGAAATTTAAAATAATTAATTAAATTTTAATTTATTGACTATTTATTTAAGGAAAATATTAATGAAAAATTAATTGATTAATTCCTTCTATTTCTTTATATAAAACATTTAATTACGTGAAACACGTTTTCTTTATTTTAAAATAATTTCCATTTTCAAACTGGAAAAAAAATTTTAAATAAATAATTACGTATTAAATACTTGATTTCCTTATATAAAAAAATTAATGACATAATCCCTTTTTCCTTGGTTGTAAAATAATTTCAAATTTTAAATTATTAAAAAAATTAAAAAAATTAAAAAAAAAATTCAAATTCGGTAGCTAAGTCTTAGGTAAGGAAATTAATTTTCAAAATTAATTATATATTTCCTTCAATTTCCTTATATAAATTACTTAATTTTATCAATTTCCTTTTATAAAATCATAAAAGACATTAAATTCTTTATGGAATTTAACTCAACTTCCGGGATGATACTTGATTCCATCAAATTTATAATTTTCTTATAAGTCGCTCCCCCTACTCTTTTATCAGATTACCCGATGTCCTAAACCTAAATGTCTGCTACAACTGTTTAATCGGTGAGACTTTGTTAATTCTTTTTTTCTTTTATGTTTACATTTAATCTATATTTTTCTGATTTTTAAAAATTATAGATGTAATTGGAGTTTTAACTAAAGTTGGAAGAGTTCAAGAATACAATGTTAACGGAAATGTCGAGAAGATCGTTCAATTTGAGCTTTCTATGCAGGGTAACCGTATTGGCCTTGATGTGAAAATAATTTCAATATTTTCTTTAGACAGAAAAGTCTAATGTATTTCATTATTTGATTTTGTAGAGCCAAAATAAAATGTGCTTTGATAAGGAACTTTGTAGACGAATACATTGATTTCATCTCCACTGGTCGTGCACACGGAGCAGTGGTTTTGATTCCGCTTGGGAAAGTAAAGACGCACATAGGTATGTTGCGTGTACAATTTTTCATTGCCAAATTAGTGTTTTCAAATTTACTATTTCGTTATTTCTTAATTTATAAAATATATGTTGTTCACCGATGTAGGCACTACTGACAGATATATAGCTGCAATATTTGGTCCAACCAAAATTTTTTATCGAGCAGCTATTTGAAGAAGATTTAATGGTGAAGTAACGCTCCCAGATCGTTGTCTTCACCTTAACAGAATGAAGACCCAATTGTCTTCATAAATTCCAGCAAATTTAGCATTTGAGTTGTAGTGAAATTTTGATGAACTTTGTTTCTGTTCTTCACTATGATAAACTTAATTCCTTTGTCAGTACTATTATGACGATCTGTTTTGTTTCTTAAGGGCTGCATCACACGAACTTGAACTATTTTTCATTTTTTTATTTTATTTTTAGACATTGATGAAAACAATGATTAGTATAGCTCAGTCATTTTTTATAAAAACAATACATAGTCACGCATTTAATGATTTTTTTTCTATATTAAATTTTAGTTAATTAATAATAACACACATTTCCTATTTTTAAAATTCAAAATATTAAATCAAGGTATTTATCAATCTTTAATTTATAGAAACAAAAAATTATTTTAATTCTTGAATGTTTTGTACTATTGTTTATAAAAAGGGAAACAACATTATTGTAATTACATTACAATTAATTTTGTAACCAGTTTCAAAAAAAAATGTGTAACCAAAAAAATTACGTTCACTTACATCACTTATTATAAATATTCCAAATTTATTGCATTAATAACTAGATATTCAAAAATAAATACAAAAAACAAAATAGTTTAACAACATTAATTACGTTCAATTATTTTTATAGTGAATCCGTTAAAGTTTATCATTAATTCAGTTGCCTAATCTTTAAAAATTCATGAAAAAATTAATTTTATTTCCTTAATTACAATGATTTCATTACATTTTTTCTCTTTTGAAAACACAATGATTTAATTATATACTTTAATTAATTCTTAAACGTGAAATTAGTCATGCATTTAATGCTTTTTTACTGCATTAACTTTTAGTCAATTAATAATCACGCGCATTTATGCTTTTTAACATTTAAAAAATAAAATTTTAAAAAAGGTATTTTTCAACCTTCATTGGTACAGAAAAACTTGATTTAATGCTTGACTTTTTTTTAACAATTTGATTATTAAAATTTATAAAATAAAATTTATTTAATTGCAGTTACTCCCCTGTTACTAAAAAAACTACTTAACTACAAAGAAATTATAATTTAATTAAGTTTAATGGGTAAAAATAGTAATAACCATTATTTATTCCAAATTTATTGCAATAATTACGACATATTGTAAAATATATTAAAAATAACAAAATAATTTAACTGCATTAATTACGTTCAATTATTTTTAGAATGAATCCGTAAAAGTTTTTCATTAATTCGGTTGACTTATCTTTAAAAATTCATGACAAAATTTATTTTATTTCCTTAATTACAATGATTTAATTATATAATTTAAGTTACGTTTACAAAAAAATTATTAGTCACGCATTTAATGATTTTTTTCTGCATTAACTTTTAGTCAATATATAATCAAGCGCATTTATAATATTTAGCATTTAAAAAATTGAAATTTAAATAAAGGTATTTTTCAACCTTTAATGCGTAAAAAAAACCATATTTATTAAAAATATACCAAATTTATTGCATTAATAACGCGATAAAGTACATTAAATTCAAAATAACAAAATAGTCTAACTGCATTAATTACATTCAATTATTTTTAACAAATATTCCTTAAAAATGTCTTTCCTTAAAACCGTTGACTGCTATTTTGGAAAATGAATAAAAATACTTTTAAATTGGAATTAAAAAAATTAATAACATTATTTAATTTTAAAATTCATCCATCACAATTAAGTACATTAATTACATCGATTTATTTTTAAAAAATCAAGCAACAACTTAGTAATAATTCCTTAATTACAATTACTTGATTATATACATTAATTATACAAAATTATGTGCGTTAATTAAGTAAATAAAACCTACATACATAAATGAAAAATTTGGAATCAAGTAAAAAATTGAATAACGCATTAATTTTTTAAAATTTTTCAAATTATACTAATAAAAATTCGAGCTTTAACAAAAAAAAAAAATCAAAAAAAAATCAATTAGGAAACACAAAGAGCAATAAGCCTATATATATAGTTTAGTATACATCTCCTTTGATACACAAGTTCATGCCAAAATCAACAGACGTTAGTTTTCATCTCCAGAACTTCCATGCATCATGAATCCGAACTATAGCCTACTTGACCAACTAACTCCTTTAGCACATGATTGGACTATTGTCGTTCGAGTAATAAGGGTGTGGTTTGCTGAAGAATAGGAGGAAGAAGATGAGGAAGGACACGACGGTTCGTTCTATAATCTGTTGCTGATGGATCGAAAGGTATGTAAACCAGAAACAATTTCGTTGTTATTAAATATGTAATTGTATTTTAATTTAATTCACGGACATAAATTCATATGTAACTCCTTCATTTCTAGGGTCAAACAATCCATGCAGAGTGTAGGCATAACCTTCATGAACGTTTTGCCAACAGAATCATGGAAGATTTGGTATAGCGTTTTGAATATTTCTGGGTATGGCATAATTTCCGAGGTCTTAGTGCATCTAGGCATATCTACAAGATACACTTGCAAAGTAGGACAAGGATGGTTCGATATAATAAAGATGTGTTTCCTATGCGTGATCTGATATTTGACAACGTGCATGAAATTCTAAATCCTGACTTTGATGAGCGGTTCTTAGTTGGTATGTAAATACCTTCATTTAAATAACTTCAAATTCATCAACACTTCCATGTATTGACATTACCATTAAACATATGTTATGGGAGAAGTAACGCACGTCGGATATTACAACGAATTTGAGCGGAACGGAGTCCATACGCAGCGCAGAGACATTGAAATTGAATCTCAAGGGTAAATTTGTTTTTATCAATAACAAATTAGTATTATTAATTTCTATAAATTCCTACGGAAGAAAGTTAACAACTTTTATTTAATTTTTTTCAGCAAAAAAAATTAAATGTTTTTTATACGGCCAATTTGTCGACGAATTGGATGCACTTCTAAATTCAAAAGACCACAAACATGTTGTTATTATCATATTGTTGGAAGTTGTAACAGTTCATCAAAGTACATTTAATTATTTTGAGCAACAAACAAACATAAACTTCTATATTATAAATCAACATGTTCAAACTTAAACTTACAATCGATCGCTAATTGTTTTTCCAGGGGAATATAAACTAACTACTGGGTTAAACTGCACAAAAGTAATGTTCAATCCTGACATTCCACAAGCAGTGTCCTACAGAGAAAGGTATGTATGTACTGTGGATTTCATATTACTTTGAACAAATTTAGATGACAAATAACAACATAATTTTTGTTTCTTCGCAGATTATTTGAGTGTGACGCACTTCATACTCAAGTAATGAACGTTGTGATTAAAAGATTAAACGTTACTGAAATAGATGAGTTCCTGACGCTTTTCCCAAGCACAAGTATTGAAAATTTGGTTACTTGCAGATCGGTATGTTCTCATCACTTTTAATTTAATTTATTAGACATTTTTTATTAAAAAAATAGAAATTGATTTTCATTCAATGTTTTAATTAAATAAAACAATTACTTATTATATTATTAACTTAGTATTAATGAATAAATTATTAAATTAGTAAATAAACATTTAATGTTAGTACATTAAACAAAAATGCATTTTAAATACAAAATTCATGGGGTTAGAGTTTTTTAAACACTGACTACAAACTTAAATACTTATTAAACTAATTTAATAATCACCTATTATGGGAAATTAACAACACATGAATAATGAGATAAAATATCAATTAATTAGACCATAAACTCTTATACTCTTTCATTGAATTTAATTGCTTTAAATTCATAACGTTATAATAGGAAAAAAAGATTTTGATACACGTTTTGAACATTTTTTAAAAAGATTAATTCATAGTCAACAGTTAAAACAACAACTACTATATTCAATTCTTAAAAAAAACGTTTTAATTTTTTTTGTAAAAAAAATGATGGAACACTTATTTAAATTTTTTTAAAAAAAAATAAATTTAAATAAATTTTAAAAAAATTCTTTAAAAGTAAATACCGTATTTAAAAAAAAAACTACTTAAAGGTCTTTTAACGAGTATTTTAATTATCATTTAATAAATATAAAAACTCTTATATAAACATTTTTTTTGTTACTATATAAACGTATTTAATGGATCTTAAATAGTGTGTTTTATATTGAGTTATAAAAACAGTAGACACTACAATCCCTCCTTTTAGAAAAATAAAGTTTACACTATACAAATTTAATTACTTTTTCTATAAATAAATTAC